>NW_019942528.1:526213-674161 GCF_002910315.2 Salvelinus sp. IW2-2015 | reverse complement strand
GAGAGAGAGAGAGAGAGAGAGAGAGAGAGAGGAGAGAGAGAGAGAGAGAGAGAGGAAGAGAGAGGAGAAGAGGGAGAGAGAGAGAAGAGAGAGAGTTTGAGTTTTATAAAACCTTTATTTTATACTCAAATGTTAACACAAATAATGACACACTGTCTTTTCAGAAATGAATCAACAAATGTAATTCCTAAACGAAAAATAAATAAATACATACCATCTACACAACTATACTCACAAAAAATAATTTCCCCTCCTCTACAAAACAAAGCGCTCCTTCGTATGCCCACTTCTCCTCAAACAATATGAGATC
Source organism: Salvelinus sp. IW2-2015 (assembly GCF_002910315.2). NCBI lineage: Eukaryota > Metazoa > Chordata > Actinopteri > Salmoniformes > Salmonidae > Salvelinus > Salvelinus sp. IW2-2015. The sequence goes on along the minus strand of NW_019942528.1, from coordinate 673,851 downwards.
TTTACAGCTGAGAAGAACTCAAAATCTACTTTTATTCTTGCTTTCACTAATCCTTTAAAACACATCTTACATCCTGCCCATTACCCGTTTCATCTTATGTTCTACTCAAAAAATGGACATCTAGCTTGTCCCAAAATAAAATTTAACATTTGACATTTTCTTTTCTGTTGCTTACTATATCTGAACCCCAAAATAAAAACAGTGTTATTGAAAACCTCCCCTACAGCTTTAAACAAAGATTCCAGCATTTCCAATAGAGGTTTTATCCTCTCACACTCCATAAAACAGTGAAAAATAGTTTCTCTTATATTACAAAAAGGACATCCATCTCTAACATCTGAGTTAATAACAGATATAAAAGCACTTAAAGAGAGAGAGAGAGAGAGAGAGAGAGAGAGAGAGAGAGAGAGAGAGAGAGAGAGAGAGAGAGAGAGAGAGACTTTCCTATTAGCTGATGTGTTGGCATGCAGACACTAGGTCATACCCTGGCCTGTCTGTCTGAAGTCAGTATCACTGACTCACTGGTCAGCCTGGTGTCTACTGTCTGTCCACTGGTTCAGACAGATGAAGGGACCTTCTTCATATTACACCTTACACAAGGGCACCCGAGAGGCGCAGCGGTCTAAGGTACTGCATCTCAGTGCAAGAGGCATCACTACAGTCACTGGTTCGAATCCAGGCTGTATCACATCCAGCTGTGATTGGGAGTCCAATAGGGTGGCGCACCATTGTCCCAGCTTTGGCCGGGGTAGGCCGTCATTGTAAATAAGAATTATTTGTTGTGAACTGACTTGCTTGGTTAAATAAAGGTTCAGGCCTGTTGACCAGGCCGCACACATCCCTCTCCCCTGGACATCTAGGTATCACTCGCACCATTCACTCCATCTCTGTGAAATACTGGTGGCCCACCTTGGCGCAGGACATGGCTGACTATATCAACTCATGTTCAGTATGTGCCCAAACAAAATCCCCCCTGCACGCTCCAGCAGGGAAGCTCCTTCCCCTTCCTGTGCCTCAGCATCTGTCTGTTCTCATCTGTCCAAAGACTTTATTACCGATCTCCTCTCTGACGGTTTCACTACCATTCTGGTGGTTGTGGACAGATATTCAAAATCATATTTTTTTCCCTCTCTCTGGTCTCCCTACCGCTCTCCAGGTTGCTGAGGCACTGTTCCAGCAGGTCTTCCAGCACTATGGCCTTCTAGGGGACATCGTCTCCAACCGTGGCCCCCAATTCACATCACGCGTATGGAGGGCTTTCATGGAGAAACTGGGAGTCACGGTTAACTTCACTTCCAGGTATCGGCCTCAGTCCAATGTGCAGGTGGAGAGGATGAACCAGGAGCTGGGGAGGTTCCTGAGGAGTCACTGGAAGTGGGAGCGGGCCCGATTCCTTCCTTGTCGCTGTTTATGTTCTCATGTCCAGATGCTTCTCTTGTTTTTGAATCATTTACGTCTTAATTTATATTAAACGCTACAACTGCAGCTGCTTCCTAACGCCCTGCGTCCCCATTACACAAACTGAGTTACAGAGAACCAGGACATACTGGAAAACAAGACAAATGTATTCAACAGACATACAAACCTATCACCATCATACAGGGTCCTATTCAAATCAAGAAATATATATTAATCACATGCGCCGAATAAAAAATAATACGGATAAGAGATAAAAGAAACAAGTAGTTAAAGAGCAGCAGAAAATAACAATAGCGAGACTATATACAGGGGGTTACCGATACAGAGTCAATGTGTGGGGTCACCGGTTAGTTGAGGTAATATGTACATGTAGTGTTATTAAAGTGACTATGCGAGGGGGTGGCCTGGGTAGCCATTTCACTAGATGTTCAGGAGTCTTATGGCTTGGGTTAGAAGCTGTTTAGAATCCTCTTGGACCTAGACTTGGCCCTCTGGTACCTCCTGCTATGCGGTAGCAGAGAAAACAGTCTATGACTAGGGTGGCTGGAATCTTTGACAATTTTTAGGGCCTTCCTCTGACACCGCCTGGTATAGAGGTCCTGGATGGCAGGGAGCTTTGCACTCCACTCTGTAGTGCCTTGCGGTCGGAGGCCGAGCAGTTGCCATACCAGACAGTGATGCAACCAGTCAGGATGCTCTCGATGGTGCAGCTGTAGAACCTTTTGAGGATCTGAGGACCCATGCCAAATCTTTCGTCTCTTTGAAGGTGAATAGGTTTTGTCGTGCCCTCTTCACGACTGTCATGGTGTGCTTGGACCATGTTAGTCAAGGTACTTGAAGCTTGCTCCACTGCAGACGTGTCGATGAGATTTGGGGCATGCTCGGTCCTCTTTTTCCTGTAGTCCACAATCATCTCCTTTGTTTTGATCACGGTGAGGGAGAAGTTGTTGTCCTGGCTCCACACGGCCAGGTCTCTGACCTCCTCCCTATAGGCTGTCTCGTCGTTATCGGTGATCAGGCCTACCACTGTGGTGTCATCGGCAAATTAAATGATGATGTTGGACTCGTGCCTGGCCGTGCAATCATGAGTCAACAGGGAGTACAGGAGGGGACTGAGCCCCTGAGGGGCCCCTGTGTTGAGGGTCAGCGTGACAGATGTGTTGTTACCTACCCTTAACACCTGGGGGCGGCCCGTCAGGAAGTCCAGGATCCAGTTGCAGAGGGAGGTGTTTAGTCCCAGTGTCCTTAGCTTATTTATGAGCTTTGAGGGCACTATGGTGTTGAACGCTGAGCTGTAGTCAATGAATAGCATTCTCACATAGGTGTTCCTTTTGTCCAGGTGGGAAAGGGCAGTGTGGAGTACAATAGAGCCTGCATCATCTGTGGATCTGTTGGGGCGGTATGCAAATTGTTGTGGGTCTAGAGTTTCTGGGATCATGGTGTTGATGTGAGCCATGACCAGCCTTTCAAAGCACTTCATGGCTACAGATGTGAGTGCTACGGGTCGGTAGACATTTAGGCAGGTTACCTTAGTGTTCTCGGGCACAGGCACTATGGTGGTCTGCTTAAACCATATTGGTATTACAGACTCAGACAGGGAGAGTTTGAAAATGTCAGTGAAGACACTTGCCAGTTTGTCAGCGCATGGTCGGAGTACACATCCTAGTAATCCGTCTGGCCCTGCGGCCTTGTGAATGTTGACCTGTTTAAAGGTCTTACTCACATCGGCTGAGGAGAGCGTGACCACACATTACCATTGCATTATTTCCCAACTCTACGTCAACATCCTCCTTGTGGCAATGAATTTGAAAACAAGAGAAGAGATTTTTATTTATATAACTAGGAAAGTTAATTAAGAACAAATTATTATTTACAATGACGACCTACCCCGGCCAAACCCGGACGATGCTGGGCCAATTGTGCGCCGCCCTATGGGACTCCCAATCACTGCTGGATGTGATGCAGCCTGGATTCGAACCAGGTACTGCAGTGACGCTTCCTGCATTGAGATACAGTGTCTTAGCACCGCTTGGGAGTGGCGCAGAGAGCTACTCATCAAGTTACATTGTTACAGTACTTAAAGTTTTACTTTCTTACTCCTTGTCAGATTTGAGTGACGCTTAACTTTAACAGTTAAACAGTTTAATGCTTCGAACGTACTATGGCTGTTTCGTCAAGCCAGGATCATTATGGCATTATGATTGGCCCATCAAGCAAAGTCTTAGGCCTCTCCTACATCAACTACCCCCTTTGAAAATGTAATTTTGATTCCAGTCAACATAGTTGGAGTTAGTGTAGAGCAACCATATTTCTGCCTGTCGGTGTGTGTACCAGGTCTGTGTGCTCAGTAGGATCCTGCAGCAACAGGAATTGTAAATTCTGTGGGTCATAAAGAATGGATTTTTTTGTAGGGGTTGATCAATTTGTCATTAGGGCTAATCGAGTGATTTTAAAATGAAAACTACACATTGGGGAACCCTTTTTCAACCTTGAATACAGTTTGCGTGGGTGCTTTGATCTAGCACCTAAGACCACCAAAGAGACTCCTGGCTAATGCATTATAGCCCCCTCAGAACTCACTAGTCGTGATGATGTAAATTGGTATAAGTAACTGTCATTTAAAAAAAGTAGCTGTGTAATGTTGCATTGTTACATGATTAGAAGTATTCTTCATGACGGCATTTCCATTAGGACTACAATGTGCGTACAGTGAAGATGATAGTCGGTACAGTAAGTACTAGGGCCTGGGACGATACCAGCATCGCAATACTCATTAGTATCGTGGGCAAGAAGAAAAAAAACATGACATGGATTCAACTTGTTTTGGAAAACAGCCCTAATGTTGGAAACAAACAAATCATTGTGTTGAAATCCAGAGTAACATTTATTTATTTTCCAAAGTATAGCACACAATATTTGACATACAGCAGGTTTTTAAAAGACCAAAGAGTTAGATCTGCTTTGTGTTTTCATTTTTGCCATGGAAAAAATGATGTGATGCTGTCATCGTCCCGACTTCAGTAAGTACAGTTACACCAGTGCTTTGACGTGTAATTTCTCCTAGTGTACATTATGTTGGTGAATATAACTCCATTAATCTATCCTTAGTCATTATACACTTTGATCTTTGATTGGGATTATCAGTAATATCATTACCAGATTAAATATGAACCGGCCTAACATTGTACTGTATTACAGCACATATATGAATAGCTTTGATTTTCTCATATTTCTACATCATTAACGTATACCCAATGTAATTTCATCCAAAGAAACTCAACATTGCAAAATCAAATATATAAACCGTAGTCTTTATAACAGCTAAAAAAACGTCCCAAGAAATTGCCTACCTAAAAATAGCAAACATGACAAACCAAATAGCACAAAAATATTTGTCATTTAATATTAATCTCCTTTCACAAAAGGTTTATGTTAATAGTCTTAAAACTAAGCCAATCTAACCAAAGTACAAGCATGTGAAACCCATTCATGCGGAGCAGATTATTTACCCCAGATTATTGTTTTACCTTGTAAATAGGTTTTCTTTGGCAAAGTAAATGTAGGAGTCCCCAGCCAGTCTGATCCTGAGTTCTCCCTCTTCGCAAGCTACCGCTGTCATCTGATTGCGAGGCACCTTCAGAGTTTGCAGATGCTATGCAAAAGGGAGTAAAAATTGCTTTGGTCAAATGCCATGTACCCTAATGACAATACTGTGTACTTTGTACAGGCTGAATCCTAATTGGATATCTACACTCAGTGGCCAGTTTAGTAGGTACGCCCCCTTTGCCTCCAGAACAGCCTGAATTCTTCAGGGCATGGAAACATTGCTCAATTGGTATCAAGGTACCTATCGTGTGTCAGGAGAACACCATTAACTTACCGCCACCAGCCTTTACCGTTGACACCAGGCAGGATGGGGCCATGGACACATGCTACTTACGCCAAATCCTGACTCTGCCGTCAGCATGACGCAACAGGAACTGGGATTCATCAGGCCAGGCAATGTTTTTCCACTCCTCAATTGTCCAGTGTTGGTGATCGGGTGCCCACTGGAGCCGCTTCTTTTGGTTTTTAGCTGTGGTCGTCTGCTGCAATAGCCCATCCGTGACAAGGACCGACGAGTTGTGCATTCCGAGATGCCGTTCTGTACACCACTGTTGTACTGCTTTGTTAATTGCCTGTTTGTGGCCCGCCTGTTAGCTTGCCATTCTCCTTCAACCTCTCGTCAACAAACTGTTTTCGCCTACAGGACTGCCGCTGACTGGATGTTTTTTGTTTGTCGCACCATTCTGGGTAAACCCTAGAAACTATCATGTGTGAAAAGCCCAGGAGGCGGGCCGTTTCTAAGATACTGGAACTGGCGCACCTGGCACCAATGATCATACCTCGCTCAAAGTCGCTTAGGTCACTAGTTTTGCCCATTCTAACATTCAATCAAACGGTAATGCCTCAATACTAGTCTGCCTACTTTATATAGCAAGCCACGGCCACGTGGGAGTTTGTGTACCTAATAAACTGGCCAATGATTCTGGCTACTGGAGTTCACATAAAATCCCTTTGACATCAATGCCAAATCTACCACACCTTTTAAATGAATACAATTTATTATACACCTTTTTATTTATACTTCCTTCATTCAGCTCAGAAACGTGGTTGACTGAAACTAAAAACAAGTCATGTTTTGCCTGCAACCTTCCACATCGACAAGGAACATCTGAAAGCCATGCTGTGAGAGGCTTAATAAGTCTTGACCTTAGAATCGCCGGGCTCTCTCTCCTCTCCAAATGGGGTGTAGAACTGCATCACGTTGACTTCCTTACCCATGACCCTCAGGTAGCCTCCCACTGCAAGCACGCTGCCATACTGGTTCTATTGCATACTGGCCATGTTCATCAGCGTGTCTATGAACACTGAGCCTGGAGAGGGACAAGAGAAAGGGCTGCAAGGAAGGGATATTAGCCGTGGAGCAACGACCTTCATAAAGATTATCGTCATCATTGTCATTATCACTATATTACTCCAATCTTGAAAACATGAAAATATTGCTCATCCAGTTTAGACCTCTGGCATAATTTGGCAATAAGTGATTACAGCAGACATTTGAAAGTCAAGGATTATGCCATCTCAACAAGCCTTCCAATTCTCCCACCCCATTCCCCCTCTTGCCCATTCACTCACTTTCATCCTTGTCATAGTGCATGACCTAACACCGTCCGTTATTGAAGGAGATGGCCAAGCAAGGGCAGTCTGGCTCCACGTAGCCCTCTGACCTTGCGTACCAGTGGATCCCTGCTACACTGATGGCTCCAATCACGTTACACAGACAGCTGACCGTCATCTTTATCTGCAACATAACTGACTTTCTCTAAGTCTCCTATAGCTAAGAGGTATCCACTCTTCAGAAGTGGGAATGTATTAAACACTCTAAAACAATTGGCTATTGATCATTATTTTGGGGGTGTTGCTATCTTTTACATTTTTGAAAGGCTACCAGACTTACAATGAAGTTTCCCCGATTGGCGTAGATATAGATTTCCCCATTGGCCATCCCAAAAAGGAGGATCTTGCTATCTGGCGACCAGGCCACGTGAGCAAGCTGAATTTCCCTGAGCTCTTTCCCCCTGATTTGGTTACCTAAAAACACAGAAGACAGCCATTATAAAAATACAATGCGCCATATTAGTCATCAGAATAATAAGAATAAATTGCTTTTGTAGAGCACATTTCATTTACAGACATAAATGATGACGCTCTTTACATTGAGAACAAGCATTAATTGAAAAAGCTTTAATAAAAGGGCTAAAAACATCAGGCAAGGTGATTTTCTAGTTACCATTATACTACATAATGGGTGTGAGAAATCAATAGCAATACAATGACAACTTGTTCTGACTGTTAAAACTGAAATCAATGCTAAGGTCATGCTCCATTAAAAGCGCTTATTAGCCCAAGACTAGGCTTAATATCTGTTTGGGAAACCGGCCCATACTGTTCAGACAAATATGTTAAAGCGAGGAGCATAGCAGAATGCATGAAGGGACACTTATCATCTACAGATCCAACTATGACTGCCCCGTCCTAGAACAATACAAATCTTTGTAAATCAATGTAAATAGTCCGGTGGCCATATGATTAATTGTTCAGCAGTCTTATGTCTTGGGGGTAGAAGCTGTTAAGAAGTATTTTGGTCCTAGACTTGGCGCTATGGTACCGCTTGCCGTGCGATAGCAGAGTCTATGAGTTGTAGCTGGAGTCTCTGACAATTTTATGGGCTTTCCTCTGACACCGCCTATTATATAGGTCCTGGACGGCAGAAAGCTTGGCCCCAGTGATGTACTAGGCCGCATGCACTACCCTATGTAGCACCTTATGGTCAGTTGCTGAGCAGTTATAATACCAGGCGGTGATGCAACCGGTCAGGTTTCTCTCAATGGTGCAGCTGTAGAACTTCTTGAGGATCTGGGGACCCATGCCAAATCTTTTCAGTCTCCTGAGGGGGAAATGTTTTGTCATGCCTTCTTCACGACTGTCTTGGTGTGTCTGGACCATGAGAGTTCATTGGTGATGTTGACACCAAGGAACTTGAAACTCTCGACCAGCTCCACTACAGCCCCGTCGATGTTAATGAGGGCCTGTTCGGCCCGCCTTTTCCTGTAGTCCACGATCACCTCCTTGGTCTTGCTCACATTGAGGGAGAGGTTGTTGTCCTGGCACAACACTGCCTGTACTCTGACCTCCTCCCTATAGGCTGTCTCATCATTGTCGGTGATCAGGCCTACCACTGTTGTGTCATCAGCAAACTTAATGATGGTGTTGGAGTCACGTTTGGCCATGCAGTCATGGGTAAACTGGGAGTACAGGAGGGAACTAAGTACACACCCCTGAGGGACCCCAGTGTTGAGGATCAGCGTGGCAGATGTGTTGTTGCCTACCCTTACCACCTGGGGACGGCCCGTCAGGAAGTCCAGGATCCAGTTGCAGAGAGAGGTGTTTAGTCTCAGGGTCCTTAGCTTAGTGATGAGCTACGTGGGCACTATGGTGTTAAATACTGAGCTGTAGTCAATGAACAGCATTCTCACATAGGTGTTCCCTTTGTCCAGGTGGGAAAGGGCAGTGTGGAGTGCGATTGAGATTGCGTCATCTGTGGATCTGTTGGGGCGGTATGCGAAATGGAGGGGGGCCAGTGTAAGAGGATAGGAGGATGCTGCTGACGTGAGCCATGACCAGCCTTTCAAAACACTTCATGGCTACCCACGTGAGTTCTACAGGGCTGTAGTCATTTAGGCAGGTTACCCTTGCTTCCTTGGGCACAGGGACTATGGTGGTCTGCTTGAAACATGTAGGTATTACAGTCTCGGTCAGGGAGAGGTTGAAAATGTCAGTGAAGACGCTTGCCAGTTGGTCAGCGAATGCTTTGAGTACACGTCCTGGTAATCCATCTGGCCCGCGGCTTTGTGAATGTTGACCTGTTTAAAGGTCTTGCTCACATCGGCTACCGAGAGTGTTGTCATCCAGAACCGCCGTTGCTCTCGTGCATGCTTCAGTGTTGCTTGCCTCGAAGTGAGCATAAAAGGCATTTAGCTCGTCTGGTAGGCTCACGTCACAGGGCAGCTCGCGTCTGGGTTTCCCTTTATGGTCCGTAATAGTTTTCAAGCCCTGTTACATCTGATGAGCATCAGAGCTGATGTATTAGAATTCAATCTTAATCCTGTATTGACGTTTTGCTTGTTTTATGGTTCGTCTGAGGGCATAGCGGGATTTCTTATAAGCATCCAGATTAGTGTCCCGCTCTTTGAAAGCGGCAGCTCTAGCCTTTAGGTCGATGCGGATTTTGCCTGTAATCCATGGCTTCTGGTTGGGATATGTACGTACGGTCAATGTGGGGATGAGGTCGTCGATGCACTTATTTATGAAGGCGATAACTGAGGTGGTATATTCCTCAATGCCAATGGATGAATCCCGGAACATATTTCAGTCTGTGCTAGCAAAACAGTCCTGTAGCGGAGCATCCGCATCATCTGACCACTTCCGTATTGAGCGTGTCACTGGTACTTCCTGCTTTAGTTTTTGCTTGTAAGCAGGAATCAGGAGGATAGATTTATGGTCAGATTTGCCAAATGGAGGGTGGGGAAGAGCTTTGTATGCCTCTCTGTGTGTGGAGTAAAGGTGGTCTAGAGTTTGTCCCCTCTGGTTGCACATGTGACATGCTGATAAAAAAATTGTAAAAGGGATTTAAGTTTGCCTGCATTAAAGTCCCCAGCCACTAGGAGAGCCGCATCTGGATGAGCATTTTCTTGTTTGCTTATGGCCTTGTAGAGTTGGTTGAGTGCGGTCTTAGTGCTAGCATCGGTCTGTTGTGGTAAATAGATGGCTTCGAATAATATAGATGAGATCTTTGTAGATAGTCTGGTCTTCAACTTATCATAAGGGGCAGCAGGTATCATGGGGCGGCAGGTAGACTAGTGGTAAGAGTGTTGGGCCAGTAACTGAAAGGTTGCTAGATCGAATCCCTGAGCTGATAAGGTAAAAATCTGTTGTTCTACCCCTGAACAAGGCAATTAACCCACTGTTCCTAGGCTGTCATTGTCATTAAGAAATTGTTCTTATTTGTTCTGACTTGCCTAGTAAAATAAGGTACTCAACCTCAGGCTGTACATTGTCTTGTTCATTGACAAAGTACTGCAAGTCCTTTGAGATTGGCATCGTCTGTTGAAAGTTCACAGCCCAAAAGAGAACAAGAGGTCACGCTTTTTTTGTGTGTGTTTTTACTCTATATACACTGCTCAAAAAAATAAAGGCAACACTAAAATATCACATCCTAGATCGGAATGAATGAAATATTCTTATTAAATACTTTTTTCTTTACATAGTTGAATGTGCAACAAAATCACACAAAAATGATCAATGGAAGTCAAATTTATCAACCCATGGAGGTCTGGATTTGGAGTCACACTCAAAATTAAAGTGGAAAACCACACTACAGGCTGATCCAACTTTGATGTAATGTCCTTAAAACAAGTCAAAATGAGGCTCAGTAGTGTGTGTGGCCTCCACGTGCCTGTATGACCTCCCTACCAACACTCCTCGCGGCATCCCGCCCTCGCTGCTGAGTGTGGCGCGACTGTCTCCTGAGGCATCTCCTCCCAGACCTGGACTAAAGCATCCGCACACTCCTGGAAAGTCTGTGGTGCAACGTGGGTTGGTGGATGGAGCGAGACATGATGTCCCAGATGTGCTCAATTGGATTCAGGTTGGGGAACGGGCGGCCAGTCCATAGCATCAATGCCTTCTCTTGCAGGAACTGCTGACACACCACCACATGAGGTCTAGCATTGTCTTGCATTAGGAGGAACCCAGGGCCGCACCGCAGCCAGCATATGGTCTCACAAGGGTCTGAGGATCTCATCTCGGTACTATGCAGTCAGCGCTACCTCTAGCGAGCACATGGAGGGCTGTGCGGCCCAAAGAAATCCACCCCACACCATGACTGACCCACGCAAACACACGGTCATGCTGGAGGATGTTGCAGGCAGCAGAACGTTCTCCACGGCGTCTCTAGACTCTGTCACGTCTGTCACGCTGCTCATTGTGGACCTGCTTTCATCTGTGAAGAGCACAGGGCGCCAGTGGGAATTTGCAATCTTGGTGTTCTCTGGCAATGCCAAACGTCTGCACGGTGTTGGCCTGTAAGCACAACCCCACCTGTGGACGTCGGGCCCTCATTCCACCCTCATGGAGTCTGTTTCTGACCATTTGAGCAGACACATGCATTTGTGGCCTGCTGGAGGTCATTTTGCAGGGCTCTGGAGTGCTCCTCCTGCTACTCCTTCCACAAAGGCGGAGGTAGCGGTCCTGCTGCTGGGTTGTTGGCCTCTACGGCCTCCTCCACGTCTCCTGATGTACTGGCCTGTCTCCTGGTAGCGCCTCCATGCTCTGGACACTACGCTGACAGACACAGCAAACCTTCTTGCCACAGCTCGCATTGATGTGCCATCCTGGATGAGCTGCACTACCTGAGCCAGTTGTGTGGGTTGTAGACTCCGTCTATGCTACCACTAGAGTGAAGCACGCCAGCATTCAAAGTGACCAAAACATCAGCCAGGAAGCATAGGAACTGAGAAGTGATCTGTGGCACCACCTGCAGAACCACTCCTTTATTGGGGGTGTCTTGCTAATTGCCTATAATTTCCACCTGTTGTCTATTCCATTTGCACAAAAGCATGTGAAATGTATTTGTCAATCAGTGTTTTGCTTCCTAAGTGGACAGTTTGATTTCACAGAAGTGTGATTGACTTGGAGTTACATTGTGTTGTTTAAGTGTTCCCTTTATTTCTTTGAGCAGTGTATATTTTTTAAATCCTTTATTTAACTAAACAAGACAGTTAAGAACAAATTCTTATTTACAATGATGGCCTACCAAGAGGCAAAAGGCCTCCTGCGGGGACGGGGGCTGCAAAAACAAAATAAGTTGAACAAAACACACATCATGACAAAAGAGACACCACAACACTACATAAAGAAAGACCTAAGACACAAACATGGTCCAAACATTGTTGGGCACCGACAACAGCACAAAGGGCAAAAAGGTAGAGACAACAATACATCACGTGAAGCAGCCACAAGTGTCCCTAAAAGTGTACATAATTGAGGCTTTGAATGAAGAGATTGAGATGAAACTGTCCAGTTTGAGTGTTTTTTGCAGCTCGTTCCAGTCGCTAGCTGCTGCGAACTGAAGAGAGAGTAACCCAGGGATGTGTGTGCTTTGGGGACCTTTAACAGAATGTGACTGGCAGAATGGGTGTTGTATGTGGAGGATGAGGAATGCAATAGGTATCTCAGATAGGGGGGATTGAGGCCAAAGAGGGTTTTATAGATATGCATCAACCTGTGGATCTTGCATAGGCTATACAAAGATGGCCAGTTTACAGAGGAGTATAGAGTGCAGCGATGTGTCCTGTAAGGAGAATCTATATATCACGACTGCGTAATCTTGCACGGCTAGGATGGTCATCTGAATCAAGGTCAGTTTGGCAGCTGTGGTGAAAGAGGAGAGATTACGATAGAGGAAACCAGGTCTAGATTTAACTTTAGCCTCAGCTTGGATATGTGCTGAGAGACGGAGAGTGTACCGTCTAGCCATACTCCCAAGTACTTGTATGAGGTGACTACCTCAAGCTCTAAACCCTCAGAGGTGGTAATCACACAGGTGGGGAGAGGGGCATTATTTTTACCGAAGCACATGACACATGACAAAACACGTTGTTTTGGTGGTGTTCAGAACAAGGTTAAGGGCAGAGAAAGCTTGTTAAACACTATGAGATTAATGGCTGTGATGGGAGTAGGGAATTTGCAGTGACCATCCATATTACCATATAATCACAGTAATCTCCTTTCATGCACTCTGGACATACTTTGTTGGTACCTAATTTGCTAACCACCATCAGGTCCTAATAGCCTGGTACTCAGGGCTCTATTGTCTCTTTAACTGTAACCCGTTTCAGGAAACTAGGCGTATGTCAGGGATCACTACTTCACAGGAGAGCCGTTTGAACGTAAACTAAACATTTTTATGAAAATGCGTTTTTTGGCAGAAATGCCATCTCGAACATGTGCCTTAATAACAAACGTGTATGCCATCTGTAAATATGAATACAATTGTTAAATTATGAGCCAGGTTGGTTTAGCCACAGAAGAAAGTCAGCAACCTTCCCACTAGCCATGATTGGCTGAGATAATGAGAGGGCTGGACATGCCGAGAGATGAGTTTGGATTGGTCTGCCATATAGCCGGCTTCTGTCTATTTGAGCTGGTCAGTATGTGTAGGTAATCCTGTCTAACGCTGCTTTAAAAAAATATATATGGCGTAGTAAAACTGCATATGTGTTGATCTCCACTTGCTGGAGTTTTTAAATCAGTGGAATTCGATTATGATAGCTAAGGAAACACCTGTCTCTGGATTAGAGTACATCTTCAAACTAAGGGCAACTATGGCATCCGTGACAGGAGACGCGTCCATCTATGATGTATATGGGTAAGATAGTCTAGCTAGTTACATTTTCCGATATTACATGTTTCTAATTTTGACAGAAAGTGGTTTCATTTCAAGTTAAAGCATTTCAAGCTAACGTTAGCTGGCTGGCTCGCAAGCTAACGTTACTTGTTTGATCTTATTATTCGTATCTCAGAGCCATTTGCTTGGCTAGTTATAGGCTAATGTTAGCTAGCCAACATTGAACCTGGTTGGTTAGATACCTTCAGATTCATACAGGGTAGTAACGTCATGAGTTGGGATTATGGTTCAATGTTTAGCTAGCTAGCTATCGGTCTTAACAAAAGCTCCACTGTGCAAGTCACCATTTCGGGTGCGTTTATAAATTCAGTCTGGCCATCTACTCCGATTTCAGAGCACTCTCATCTGAGTGTGCCAGAGCACAGAATAACTGATGAATTTACGAACACTCAACACCCGTTTAATATGGCAGGTGTAGGTATACGTCTGCAAAAAAAGCGTATTTAAATTGCTGGCAGAACCACAGTTACAGTCACCAATGCTCTGGATAACATGAAAACAGCCTAACTAGCTCTGCTAGAGCGAGTAAAATGGTCAGAGTTTGGGTGGGGGCTACAGCTTAAGAGTGTGTGAACAATGCTGAATATGTGTAGACAAAGGAGAGCTCTCCAGTAGGCACCAAAACATTCAAAGACCATTTTTTCAAGTGAGGTTCGAAAGCAGAATTACTTTCCCATTGTTCCTCAAATGCAGCGTATGATATACCATTTTGTAGCTCTGTGTCTTCCTTTTATCCAATGTAAAAAACACAATTTCTAATTGACTGAATCAAGGTGGTAGTTACTGCTCTGACATAAATGCAAATACAATCAAAAATCACATCAAACACTTGTCATCAGAATAGTAGTCCTATGGTACTTTTAAAATTCCCCTCACTGTGATGATCAATTTGAAGAGAGAAGTTCAACAGCAAGTTGAAACAGTTAAAAAAAATGGGTGTCTTGGATGTTATTTCAAAGCCTAACACAATGAACTGGACAGCACTTTCCAAGCTGATATTTAATTCAAAACATCATATGCATATTAGAGCCCAGCCCGAAATAAAAAAAACGGAATTCAAATTTGGATTGTGCTGTTACACAATGCATAGCCTACCGCAAATTACACATGGAAACATAAAACTGATTTAAGATATTTTGAGTACATAATTGGTCTAGCTAGCCTATACTCTGGTTACCTTGTGCTACACATGCATGAGAGAGAACATATAGCCCTGGGAGATGCTGTGTAATGATTGTGCAGGGCGGCTTACAGTTAGCATACAATTAGCGCATTTGCATTTGATTATGAATAGCCTATTAATAGGGTCTTTTTTTATGTTTTCATAAATATATGGGTGACATTACCTTTAGCTATACAGAATATCTCACCACCATGTGTTTCTTTCTCCTCCTCTTTCTCCTTTATTTCTTTTCTCGAGAGCACAGAGAGGCTGTCAACAGTTTAGAGAAATATGTTTCATTGCGAAAACATGTTACTATCGATGTTTCTGAAATTAAGCAATGGGTAGCTGCAGGAACAAGGTTTGAGAGCCCATGGCATAGAGTTTGGGCAGAGACAGCATGTTCCTCAAACAGTAGTTGATGCATAGAGTGAAATAAGTGTTCTTATATGTATTTCTCAGCTTCTCACATTAAGCACACGCGCACGGCCTCCACTCGCTATTCGAGTGCATACATTTTTTACCACCCTGCTCCTGCCCATTTGATAATGTGCCATTCTAAATCGAAACGAATGTTTGGGGTTGCAGGTAGCCTAGTGGTTAGAGCTTTGGGCCGGTAACCGAAAGGTTGCTAGATTGAATCCCGGAGCTGACAAGGTAACGATCTGTATTCTGCCCCTGAACAAGGCAGTTAACCCACTGTTCCTAGGCTGTCATTGTAAATAACAATGTGTTCTTAACTGACTTGCCTAGTTAAATGAGTAAAGACAATATTAAATTGATGGGTCTGCTTGAAAATCTATGGCTAGACTTAAAAAATTGCTGTCTAATCATGATCCCCAACTGATTGTTGAGGTGTGGCTGTCAATGAACAGCAGGCAGCAGCTAGAAGGTATTTCGCAATATTTCTAAATAAATACTTCCTAAATAAATACAAAATACAAAAATCTGTTTGAATGAGTGAGTGCCCCTAGAAAGTTGGTAGACTATAATTTCCTCGCCTAAAATCTGTGTATCCACTCTTTTCTTTGGCCTATGCTATTGGTTGCATTTAAGACATGTGTGGCGTTAAAAAATATTATTGTAATGTCTCCAGTCATGTAAAATGACGTAGAATTGCAGGAAATGATTTTAGAAAATAAAATGTTTCTTTCTCGGACGCACAAACCCCTCAGCCCCTGGTCTTCAAGACTGAGCCCCGAATGTTATGAAACTCTGGTGAAGGCCCTGCGGTACAGGCTGGCGGTGGGGGTGTAATGGTGTGGGGAATGATTTCCTGGCACACGTTAGGCCCCTTGACACCAATTGAGCAACGTTTACATGCCCTGAATAATCCCACAAGTAATTCAGGCTGTTCTGCATAGGGGGGTCAGACCCGGTACTGGATGGGTGTACCTAATAAACTGTGTATATAGCCTACAGTAAGTTAAATAAACCTGTCAACTTCACAAGCTGCTTGAATTATACAATAGCTCTAAAGTAGCCTAATATAGAGAAGACAGAGCAAGTTGGTTCCTGACACCATACCACCGTAGGTCTACTTTCTGATTGACACAGCTGGATTAATACTGTTGGCAGAAAATGCCTTCTGTTGCTAAGCTCATTATGGGTTTAAATGGTTTTTAACACACAATTAGCTACTGTAGCTGTTTCAGAAACATTTTTAGTCTGAATCACATGGGCTTGCAAACCTTGCATAACACAGCTAAGCAAATCTGGATCTTATAGAGGTAATTTGTGCTGGAAAACCAGCTCATGTAACGAACGTCGTCTGGAGAAGGAGAAGAGGACCAAGGTGCAGCGTGGTAAGTATTCATAATACATTTAATAAATATGAACACTCAAACAAAAACAACAAAACGACAAACGAACAGTTCTGCAAGGTGCAAAAAAATACTAAACAGAAAATAACTACCCACAAACACCAGGTGGGAAAAGGCTACCTAAGTATGGTTCTCAGAGACAACGATAGACAGCTGCCTCTGATTGGTAACCATACCAGGCCAAACACATAGAAATAGAAAACATAGAAAAAACATAGTATGCCCATCCCAACTCACGCCCTGACCAAACCAAAATAGAGACATAAAAAAGGAACTAAGGTCAGGACGTGACAGCTCACCTGTCTTTGTCTCCAGCTTCAGGACTTCGAGAAGACCCTCATCTCTTCCACAGGCTATGAAGCCTTTCTTCCAAGACATACACTTCAGCCATGTGTTGTTTAGGATGGTGATCTATGAGAGAAAGAGGGTTGTGCATTTAGCTAGAAAAATAACTTTGTGTTGTACTGGTGTAGGTTGAGAAAGGACACTGTTTGTATCACTCATGCCGACAGAATCTATGAAAAATAAGACTGCTACCCAATATAGGAACAACTTATTTCATGACCAGTTTAGGATGTCTCAACTAGCAAGCTATCTGTAAATGGCTTGCTCACACATGGTAGAGACTGTGTGCATGATGGTCATGAAAACAATAATTACAGGGCATGCAACACCAAAGATTGACAATGTCATATGACAATGTCACATAGTAATGAACGAGTCGGGATGAGACAGACAAGTAGGCAGCTTTTCTCAGCTAGTCGAAATCATGAATCAGCATAATTTTTATGGATGTATACAAAGGAATATCAATAGAAAACAGGTCAAAAGAAACAAAGCGCAGCTAGTTTACAGTCTTTCCAGCTTCAGTTTAAGTTATTGTGTTAGCTGTGTAGTTGGCTAGCTCCTCTGAACAACAGTGTCCTGGCGAGAGAGCACACTTTCTATGCCAGGTGAAATCGCGCATCATTAGGTCATTGTTATAGATGTATCCAAATAAATGTCACTAGCAAACAGCTTAAACAAATGCAAATGCGGCTACTTTGTTGTTTTTCTGGCTATACTGTTTGACGTGACTGTAAGTTAGCCGTAGTTGGCTAGCTAGCAAGCAAGGGATAAGCCAGTATGGCAATAGAATGTTTAGAATGAACGACTGGGTTGCGTCTATAGATACAGAACAAAAAGACTTAACGACTGGGTCGGGTCTCTGGCAACCGAACCGATAGAACGAACGACCAGCCAGCTTGGTAGCAACCCTAGATTTGTGTCGGGACTATATCTTGTGGAAGGATGAAATAGTGTGAATAAATTCATCAAAATAACATTAATGAAAATATGTAAATCATTATTTGAATATGTTGGTAACCCGTTGTATAAAAGTGATAAACTACCTAGCAGCTCGCTAGTTTATTGAAGTTAGCTTGAGATTCAGACTTTGCTGTCAAACAGTTTCCTTACTAGATATTGAATATAGCTAACACCACACAAGACACATTCGTTGGTAGGTATTTATTTATTTAATCTGAAAAGTATGATTTCCACCATGAACTCGTTTAACAAGCTAGCTTTTTTGCATCACTTCACACGTTATCCCTGGTAACCACACACTAGAAAGTGCATCATCTAGGCTTTCTGTGTTGTGTTGTAATCCTTGTTGGTTGCACCCTCTTCTGCTTCTCTTTAGAAACGTGGGAAGAGTGAGCAAATACATGTTTGTCTCTTTATTCCAAGATTATTATCTCAAAAGAGAGAATATCTCATTAATTTATGTAAACACTTCTGAAATGGGAAATGCCAGAGCGATGTATTAGAATATCTATGGCACAGTCTGGGAAATGTGGCGTCCCTGTCTACATTGGCAACATTATGTTATGTTTTTATACTACAGCTATAGTCTGTTAATATTCCATTTAAAGTTCACAATCTTTTTTCAGTCTCTCCTTTTTTTTTAAGGCAAATTATTCTGAATACAAATTGTTTGGTAGCTGATAGACTTGGAGACAGCCAGCAAAGGTATATTTCTTATGTTTGTTATATTGTGCTTGACTTATTTATATCCATGTAACACTTAAGTCTTTAAGACCTTTTCAAATGTTTACTCTGCAAAACAAATTACAGTCAAAATTACATTTGTTCAAAATATGTATTTAATGGATACATTTGTACAAACATCCAAAATATAACCCATTTGGAAAGTATTCAGACCCCTTGACTTTTTCCACATTTTGTTATGTTACAGCCTTATTCTAAAATGTATTTAATATAAAAAAAATCCTCAACAATTTACACACAATACCCCATAATGATAAAGCAAAAACAGATTTTTTGAAGATTTTGCTAAATTATAAAAAGCATAAAACTGAAATTCCACATTTACACAAGTATTTAGACCCTTCACTCAGTACTTTGTTGAAGCACCTTTGGCAGCAATTACAGCCTTGAGTCTTCTTTGGCACACCTGTATTTGGGGAGTTTCTCCCATTCTTCTCTCCAGATTCTCTCAAGCTCTGTCAGGTTGGATGGGGAGCGTTGCTGCACAGCTATTTTCAGGTCTCTCCAGAGATGTTCGATCGGGTTCGAGTCCAGGCTCTGGCTGGGCCACTCAACGACATTCAGAGACTTGTCCCGAAGCGACTTCTGCTTTGTCTTGGCTGGTTGATTAGGGTTGTTGTCCTGTTGGAAGTTGAACCTTTACCCCAGTCTGAGGTGTGCTGCAGAGATGGTTGTCCTTCTGGAATGTTCTCCCATCTCCACAGAGGAACTCTGGAGCTCTGTCAGAGTGACCATCGGGTTCTTGGTCACCTACCTGACCAAGGCCCTTCTCCCTCGATTGCTCAGTTTGGGCAGGCGGCCAGGTCTAGAAAGAGTCTTGATGGTTCCAAACTTCTTCCATTTAAAAACGATGGAGGCCACTGTGTTCTTGGGGACCTTCAATGCTGCATACATTTTTTGGTACCCTTCCACAGATCTGTGCCTCAACACAATCCTGTCTCGGAGCTCTAAGGACAATTCCTTCGACTTCATGACTTGATTTTTGCTCTGACATGCATTGTCAAATGTGGGACCTTATATACACAGGTGTGTGCCTTTCCAAATCATGTCCAATCAATTGAATTTACCACAAGTGGACTCCAATCAAGTTGTAGAAACAGGATGCATCCGAGCTCAATTTCGAGTCTCATAGCAAAGGGTCTGAATACTTATGTAAATAAGCTATTTTTGTTTTTTGTCAAAAAATCTGTTTTAACTTCGTCATTATGTGGTATTGGGGTATGGGGTAGATTGCTGAGGATTTTTTTTATTTAATCCATTTCAGAATAAGACTGTAACGTAACAAAATGTGGAAAAAGTCAAGGGGTCTTCCGAAGGCACTGTTTTTTGATATACACACACAAACTACACAAAAATGCACACTTCCTTTTACCTCATCAACACAAACCATAAGCCACATTAATATGACAAGCTCATTTTCCTTTTTAAATACAAGTTAATTAAGGAATACTCAATAATGATGTATTAACATAAATTATATTTAATGTGTCATGTCTTTCATTTATCTTGCACATGCCACAATAAGGAAACAAATCACTTGTCAGTGATATAGCCTATTGCTTCCTCTACACTTTCATTATAAGTGGAAGATAAAATACAAATGGAATTGTTAACTGGGAAGGTGCTACCATGGGGGATCAAATTTTTGTGCAAAAAAATCTACCTTGGTCCTTGTTCTTAACTTAAATGGGATGAAATGGGGGTTATCTGTTGTGAGCAAATGGAACATTACTGGCCAAGTCATTCAATGGTAAACAAAATGTCTTATATGTAAAACACATAGATTGAAGGAGGTTATACAGTAGATAACTCCAAAATGGACTGTTGTTAATAATGAAGGTTGCTAAAACAGGAAAACTCTACAGCCATTTTAGATTGAGGTTAACTGGGTGAGCTCTGAATCGTCTCTTTGCAGCATCCTCTCAATCAACGCATTCGTCCAAGCTGGGTCACTTTCCTCGATAGATCATCTAGTGGACATAACAGTCAAGGAAACATTTGTCTTCTTCAATACATATACACTATATACATATGAGCAATCTTAAACTGTCATAGTTCTTCATTGTCTCGGGAATCGGAAAGAGGAATTTTTTTAATCTTTTTTTATTGTATTTATTTTGCATTCATTTGAGCTGAAATTTTACATTTACAGGAATTTTATAAGCGAAAGGTTTTGTTTTTGGAATGTTCAAAATACTTTCAATATTATTAATTTCCCTGTTGGCTCTATGTCTGGAAATGCCCTCGTCCGGAGCAAAGGATCCCAGTTTCAAACTCTCCAAAAAAAGTGTTTAAAATTCAAAAAATGGCCGAAAATGATTGTATGTTGTTCCTTGCATTAAAGAGTATTTCTCTCAAAACATTGCATCTGGAGGTTTGGTTTACTGCGTCAGATTTGTCTAAAATTAATCAGGAATGAGCAGGGTCAGTTATGCCATCAGGACCCTTTATTTGTGTCCTCATTACATGTAGTCGAACAAGACAACTCATAATCTGTAAAGTTCTCCACTTTTGATAGATTTAAACAAACAATATTGGAATCACCACAGTCACAACCATAAATGGTCAACTCCATCTGCCTGAAAGATTAAAATAGAATATTCATTTTGTTTCAAATATGTCATTTTTAATTAGGTTTTAGAGTCATAAAGCAACTGAGGAAAAACTAAATTGCTACTGTGTAAACCACTTGAATGATTTTTTTCAACTCCGTAAAATATCAACTTGGTCAGATTTTTGTCTAACGTCAACTCTTTCAGAGTCCTGAAAGATCTGATAGAGTGGTTGTTTTTATAGGGGATTTTCCAGTTAATCATTTTTCATATTTTACAAATGTCTGTTTTGAGTCTCAACGTCAAGAGTGAAGAGGCGACTCCTGGATGCTGGCCTTCTAGGCAGAGTTCCTCTGTCCAGTGTCTGTGTTCTTTTGCCCATCTAAATATTACATTTTTATTGGCCAGTCTGAGATGTGGCTTTTTCTTTGCAACTCTGCCTAGAAGGCCAGCGTCCCGGAGTCGCCTCTTCACTGTTGACGTTGAGACTGGTGTTTTGCGGGTACTATTTAATGAAGCTGCCAGTTGAGTATATTGTGAGGCGTCTGTTTCTCAAACTAGACACTCTAATGTACTTGTCCTCTTGCTCAGTTGTGCACCGGGGCCTCCCACTCCCACTTCTACTCTGGTTAGAGCGAGTTTGCTCCGTTCTGTGAAGGGAGTAGTACACAGCGTTGTACGAGATCTTCAGTTACTTGGCATCCCGGAGCCGACTCCGGGATGCTGGCCTTCTAGGCAGAGTAGCAAAGAAAAAAGATTAAGATGGGCAAAAGAACACAGACACTGGACAGAGGAAAATTGGAAACAAGTGTTATGGACAGACAAATCTACGTTTGAGGTGTTCGGATCACAAAGAAGAACATTCGTGAGACGCAGAAAACAATGAAAAGATGCTGGAGGAGTGCTTCACGCCATCTTTCAAGCATGGTGGAGGCAATGTGATGGTCTGGGAGTGCTTTGGTGGTGGTAAATTGAGAGATTTGTACAGGGTAAAAGGGATCTGGAAGAAGGAAGGCTGTCACTCCATTTTGCAACGCCATGCCATACCCTGTGGATGGCGCTTATTTGGAGCCAATTTCCTCCTACAACAGGACAATGACCCAAAGCACAGCTCCAAACTATGCAAGAACTATTTAGGGAYGAAGCAGTCAGCTGGTATTCTGTCTATAATGGAGTGGCTAGCACAGTCACCGGATCTCAACTCTATTGAGCTGTTGTGGGAGCAGCTTGACCGTAAGGTACGTACAGAAGTGCCCATCAAGCCATTCCAACTTGTGGGAGGTGCTTCAGGAAGCATGGGGTGAAATCTCTTCAGATTACCTCAACAAATTGACAACTAGAATGCCAAAGGTCTGCAATGCTGCGAATGGAGGATTCTTTGATGAAAGCAAAGTTTGAAGGACACAATTATTATTTCAATTAGAAATTATTGTTTATAACCTTGTCAACGTCTTGACTATTCATTTTACAACTCATTTCATGTATGTTTTTATGGAAAACAAGGACATTTCTAAGTGACTGCAAACTTTTGAACGGATGTGTATATATTAAAAATGTTGTCAATATTGAGACAAATATTGAGTGTGGAAGGACCACCAGAGGGCAGGCTGGGCTCACGGATGGTAGCCCAACAAGGCATGGGAGACAAGGTAACCAGAGGCAATTGAGCACAGCTGACACTACTAATGAGATATTCTCCTTCCCCTATAAGAGAGAGTATGGAACCAACAGGAAAAGGGGGGAAGAACTAACTCTGGAAGATGGCCACCGAGAGAGAGGAGCTATCGATGAAGAACCATTAAGACGGTGACAATCCGGTGACTTTTGTTATAGTTTAAAAGACAATCATATTGTGTTCCTGTTTAAGCTGGAGAAGAAGATTTTCATTGATTATGTTGGAGTGTTTGTGTTGACCAAATGCCCTCAATATAGAATTGTGTTCAATCAAGAAACCTACTCCTGACTCGTTTGTTCCACCTTCCCACTTTAGAGTGACGCCCAATTAGTTGGTCCGCTCACATTGGTGGAGAATGTGGGCATTAGGTGGACGAGTTACACAAGGATAAGTGAGTAAATCAAGATTCTTCCAGTAGACCCGGAGGAACCATTCAAGAACGATGGATAACGCCCTACTACAACAATTGATCACGGCACAGCATACTACCATAGAACTCCTGCAACAACAGCTGAGCCGGCGAGAAGAACCTAGAGTTAAGCCAAGAGCGGCTGCTCACGCCATCTTACCTCGTCTCTCCAAGGAGGATGATATTGAGGCCTTCCTCATGACCTTCGAAAGGACGGCCACCTTGGAAGAGTGGCCGCCCACAGAATGGGCGAGCGCATTAGCCCCTCTTTTGACCGGGGTGGCTCAGGAAGCCTATTTTGACTTGGATGCCCGCGAAGCTGCGGACTATGGGCGACTAAAAACCGAGATCCTATCCCGGTACCAGCTGACTGCCAGAGATAGGGCCGTAAAGTTCCATCAATGGACCTATACAGCTGACCAACCCGTCCGTGCCCAGATCTTTGCATTAATACGACTGACGAAACAGTGGCTAGAACCTGAAAAGGGAGTAGGACAGGTGATAGAGACTCTCGTAGTGGACAAGATATTGAGGGAATTACCCAGTGACTTAAAAAGGGTTGTGGGGCAAGCCAACCCGTTGTCAGCCGACGACATWGCACAGGCGGTGGAAACATATCGGTCTACAGGGGAGTTGTTAAAAAGTGACAAGGAGGAACGGAAGGATTCTTCCYARCCSGTACCACGACACYCCCCGGCGSYTCCGCCACCGAAACGTCCAAACCCCCTACGGAGGTGGGAGAAGTCATCCCCCACACAGCAGGGTCGGTGTTATAAATGTCAGTCTCCCGACCATTATGCCCCACAATGTCCTAGCAAGGACGAGCCKATGGTCACAGAGTCATCACGGCCCACCCCCACACATCTCGGTTTGAGGGGGCAGGATCAACACTGTTGGTTAGCAGAAATAGCCCCAGCCCCAGAGATTCCAGTTCGAGTCGAAGGACAAGATGTGGTAGCCATTCTCGACTCGGGAAGTATGGTTACGTTAGTAGAGGAGCGGCTGGTGACCTCCGCAACACTGCTACCAGACAAAGTAGCCGTATCCTGTATCCATGGAGACACCCACTATTACCCCACTGTGAATCTGCCTATTCTCACTCCAAAAGGAAGGTGTACAGTCAGGGCAGGGAAAGTGCCCCAGCTGAAGGTACCATTATTGATCGGGAGAGACTGTCCCCTATATAAGGAGCTCCGGCAGATGACGTTATGCACGGGAAGAAGGGGGACAGGAAAGAAGAGAAAACCCAAGCCCGAGGTAGTAGTCCTACAAGGAGACGTAGCTGCGTCCTCGTCCTCTGCAGCAGAGGAAGAAATAGCGACCCAACGTTTACGACAGATATTCCAGGAAACCACCGATGAAGACACCTGTGAAGGGTTATACACAACAGAGGAAGGAAGAAGCAACCAGGCGCTAAGGGATATATTTGAAGCTCCATCCGAGGAGGGAACCTGGAAGGGATTCTCATCGGTCACCCCTGAGGGGGATGGGGAACAACCTCCACATCCCTCTACCGAGGTTGATCTGCCCCAGGAATTAAAGGGACAGTTCGGCACCTCGCAGCATAGAGACCCAGACCTAAGGGAGGCCATGAGGAAGGTGAAGGTGATCGACGGGAGGAACGTTGACGGATCAGGTGAGCCCCCTCTTCCTTACTATGCAATCAGGCGGGGTCTCTTACTGGTACGGACACCCGCGCACTGATTAGGGGCATGGAAAAAGATTACAGGAATTACTAATGGTGCCTAGACCATACAGGGATACAGTTCTACAGTTACCCATTCCCACGTCCTAGGAGAACCCTGGCACGAGACAAGACTATTGACAGAATCATGCAGAGATTCTATTGGCCCCGGGTCACCCGGATGTGGCCAGGTATTGTAGGACGTGTGGATCAATGTCAACGTTCAGCTCCACGGCCACACCTACGTAACCCTTTGATTCCTCTCCCCATCATAGAGACTCCCTTTGAACGCATAGCTATGGACCTCGTAGGACCCCTCCCAAAATCCGCCAGAGGACACGAGTACATCCTAGTGGTCATAGATTACGCTACCAAGTTCCCGGAGGCCATACCCCTGCGTAACATGTCGTCAAAGGGAATTGCCAAGGAATTATTCATGATGTTCTCTCGGGTGGGCCTCCCCAAGACGATCTTAACTGATCAGGGAACCCCATTCATGTCCCGGTTGATGAAAGACTTGTGTCCGTTGTATCAGGTTCAACAGATACGTACAAGCATATTCCACCCTCAACAGACGGGTTGTGTGAACGCTTGAACAAAACGATTAAAAGCATGTTTGAGAAGAGTGGTGTCCCGAGACGGGAAAAACTGGGACATGCTTCTCCCACACTTAATGTTTGCGCCTGCGAGAAGTACCCCAAGCATCCACTGGATTCTCTCCGTTTGAATTTCTCTATGGCAGACCCTGTCGAGGATCCTCGACTTAGCCAAGGAGACCTGGGAGACCCAACCATGCCCCTTTCGATCCACAATAGAACATATTACCCTGATGAGAGACCGCCTGTCAGCAGTGAGGCCCATAGTCAAGGAGCATATGGAGAAGGGCACAAAGGACCCAAGGCCGGGCCTATGATAAGTCCGCGACCCCCCGTGAGTTCACCGTGGGAGAGAAAGTGATGGTGCTCGTGCCCACGGCTGAACATCGCTTGCTGGCACAGTGGAGGGGGCCAACGAGGTAATGAAAAGGTCTCACCGGTCAATTACCTCATCAACAACCTGATAGAAGGAAGAAGGTCCAACTCTATCACATAAAACCTGTTGAAGACGTACCATGGAAGAGAGGAGGAGGTGGCTTTGATGGCCCTGGAGGGAAAAAGGAAAGAGGAGACTCTACCACAGGTGCGCCGTGGTCAAACTCTCCTGCCGGAGCAGTCAAGACAGCTAGACAAGCTGATTATGAACTTCGGTCGAATATTCTCTCCATTCCCAGGACAAACAGATGTCCTGTTTCACCATATCCACACTGAAACCGGCAAGAAGGTGCATATCCACCCTTACAGGATTCCTGAGGCTCGCCGAGTCATCGCTAAGAACGAGGTAAGGAGATGTGAGGATGGGTGTGATCGAGCCATCGATGAGTGAGTGGTCCAGTCCCATAGTCCTGGTCCCCAAATCCGATGGTAGTATGAGACTCTGCAACGACTTTAGGGCCGTTGAATGCCATCTCTACATTCGATGCATATCCCATGCCCCGCGTGGATGACTCTTGGACGCTTAGGAAAGGCCAAGTTCATCACCACCCTGGATTTGACGAAGGGATATTGGCAAGTGCGGTGGCTCCGGAGGATCGCCCAAAGACTGCCTTCGCCACACCAGAGGGGCTTTTCCAGTATGTGAGGATGCCCTTCGGACTGCATGGTGCCGCTGCAACTTCCAACGCCTCATGGATGCCATTCTACGGCCCCATCAAGAGTATGCAGCGGCGTACATAGACGATGTTGTATCCACAGCGAGGACTGGGATAGTCACTCCTGCGATTACGGGCGGTGCTCGTGAGTTTGGGAAGCCACAGGGTTGACGGCCAATCCAAATAAATGCTGCCTGGGCCTGTCCGAAGCGGAATACCTGGGGTACACCGTGGGGAATGGGAAAATACGCCCACAGGCAGAGAAGACCAGGGCAATTCGGGACTGGCCGCGACCCCGGACCAAGCGGGACGTTTCGGGCCTTCTTAGGATAACGGGATATTATCGCCGTTTTATCCCGGATATGCAACCATTGCCAATCCCCTCACAAACCTCATCAAGAAAAAACTTGCCAAACCAGGTAGAGTGGAAAGACGAGATGGAATAGGCCTTTCAATTGCTAAAAGATGGCCTGTGTTCTGATCCCGTCCTACAGGCTCCGACTTCTCACAAGAGTTCATTTGTGCAGGTCGACGCCTCGGATACGGGGCTCGGGCCGTACTAGCTCAGGGTAAAGGCGAAGCAGAGAAGCCGATTCTCTTCATAAGTAGGAAGCTCAGCGATCGGGAACAGAGGTATGCTACCGTAGAGAAAGAGGCCTTAGCCATTAAGGGGCCCTCGATTATCTCCGGTATACCTACTGGGTCGGAGGTTTGCATTAGTTACGGACCATGCGCCCTCACGTGGATGGCTGGTAAGAAGAAACAGTAAACAAAGAATAGCCAGGTGGTTTTTGTCTTTACAACCGTTCTCTTTCCATGTCATCCACAGGGCCGGATCGAGGAACGGGAATAGCAGACGCGCTGTCCCGACGCGACCAAGACGGTGCGTCTGGCGCCCGACCCTCCGGTTCGGTCCTGAGGGGGAAGGTATGTGGAAGGACCACCAGAGGCAGGCTGGCTCACGGATGGTAGCCCAACAAGGCATGGGAGACAAGGTAACCAGAGGCAATTGAGCACAGCTGACACTACTAATGAGATATTTCTCCTTCCCCTATAAGAGGAGGAGTATGGAACCAACAGAAAAGGGGAAGAACTAACTCTGGAAGATGGCCACCGAGAGAGAGGAGCTATCTATGAAGAACCATTAAGACGGTGACTTTTGTTATAGTTTAAAAGACAATCATATTGTGTTCCTGTTTAAGCTGGAGAAGAAGATTTTCATTGATTATGTTGGAGTGTTTGTGTTGACCAAATGCCCTCAATATAGAATTGTGTTCAATCAAGAAACCTACTCCTGACTCGTTTGTTCCACCTTCCCACTTTAGAGTGACGCCCAATTAGTTGGTCCGCTCACATGAGATTGTCCCGTCTTTCAAGAATCCCTGAGCTCGAAAACGTGTAAAATAGCATGAGATTAGCTATAAAACTGCACATTTTTCTCTCTTTCCCATGGAAGAAAAATGACTCCACTCAGAACTGTGCTACACAACTGGCAGGCATACTGTATGTACAACATTGCAGCTGGTTGTAGTGGCTTTGAGGTCTTGTGAAATTGCTATATAAATAAATACCACCCATTACAAAACAATGGTGAGGTAAAAGGATATGTTTGCTGGTCAGCTCCTGTATGGTGAACTGCATCTTCATCTGGAAGGCAATCTGAGCCTCACACATGCACTCGTTTTCACTCAGCTTATTCCCACTCATCTCGTTCGCATCCTCTGAAAGAGACATCAGTGGCAGAAGTGAACCATGAATAAATTGTACATTTCTATACGGAAATGTACATTAAGCAACTCTAGTTACCATTAAACAAGTTATAGCTAACAAGTTGATAGGCTACTCAGTATTACACAGTAAAGTGTAATAACGTGACACTTTATCCACACTTAGGAATCTATTAGAACCCTGTTCCATATTGGTTACAAGGAAACAAATTGTGGAGTTACAAATTCCTACCAAATATTATAATTACCTGTTACTACGTGGTTTTGGCGCAACTTAATGAAAAGTGTGACAACTAGTTGACTTAATGTGAAGTCAATACTACAAATACAGACATTGCATACAGTCAAGTGGTGTCAAGTACTTAGTCAATGATCAGGTGAAGCTTTTTTGATCGTTGAGGGGAAGTCCGTGGTAAATCAATTGGGTTTTGCAAAAGGTTAGCAATCACTTTAAGGCTTTAACCAAGGCAGTGGGCCAGCCATTCATTCAAGCACTTGTTCATCATAACACAAACCCATTGTCCCTCTCCGGCCTCTAGGTCATCAGGCTGCTGATTATCCTGCACACCTGTCACCCTCGTCTTGCGCACCAGCGCCTCATGACACTCACCTGGACTCCATCCCCTCCTTGATTATCTTCCCTATATCTGCCACTCCCCTTGGTGCTTTCCTCAGGTGTTATTGACTCTGTTTTCATGTCAGGGGGTTGCTTGTGTTTCGTGTTCATCGTTTATTTTATTTATTGAAACACTCCCTGAACCTGCTTACCGACTCTCAGCGCACTCGTTACACCCATCTTCTAATAGTTCATATACTTCGATTTCCAAGTTCTCCCGAAGATTTGAAGCAAACCATAGGTGACGGCATGCCATTTGAGATACCCAGGCATCGGTCCAACAAACGCATGAGGCCAAAAACAAGTCAGACGGCCGAGCTCCTTCGTGTCCTTTTCCTGTGTCTAAATCCTCTTCCGCTAGCAGCTAGCTCATGCCGTACCTCCCTATGCTCATCCATTTCCTTCTTCCTTACTTTGGCGCAACTTGCTCTTTAAGGTGTGAGCTATGGAGTCGATGGTGCCAAAGTTGGCCAAGTGAAAGTAATGCTGGCTGTTGGGCACAGAGGCTATCTCCTGGAGCTCTCTCTCCTCTGTTTTAACAACACCGACTGTGTATATCTCCACACCTGGGGAAAGATAGGAGGACAGGACAAGGTTTTAGACAAACCCAAAACTGAGGTAGGGTAGATGCAGGGTTGGGGAGTAATGGATTACATGTAATGGATTACAAAAAAACGGTAACTGTAATCCATTACGTTACCAGCAAAAAATATTGTAATCCGACTACAGATACTTTTGAACATTTAACATTTAACATTTAAGTCATTTAGCAGACGCTCTTATCCAGAGCGACTTACAAGTTGGTGCATTCACCTTATGATGTCCAGTGGAACAACCACTTTACAATAGTGCATCTAACTCTAAGGGGGGGGGTTAGAAGGATTACTTTATCCTATCCTAGGTATTCCTTAAAGAGGTGGGGTTTCAGGTGTCTCCGGAAGGTGGTGATTGATTCCGCTGACCTGGCGTCGTGGGGGAGTTTGTTCCACCATTGGGGTGCCAGAGCAGCGAACAGTTTTGACTGGGCTGAGCGGGAGCTGTACTTCCTCAGAGGTAGGACGAGCAGGCCAGAGGTGGAGAACGCAGTGCCCTTGTTTGGGTGTAGGGCCTGATCAGAGCCTGAAGTACGGAGGTGCCGTTCCCCTCACAGCTCCGTAGGCAAGCACCATGGTCTTGTAGCGGATGCAGCTTCAACTGGAAGCCAGTGGAGAAGCGGAGAGCGGGTGACGTGAGAGAACTTGGGAAGGTTGAACACCAGACGGGCTGCCCGTTCTGGATGAGTTGTACGGGTTAATCGCACAGGCAGGGAGCCCAGCCAACAGCGAGTTGCAGTAATCCAGACGGGAGATGACAAGTGCCTGGATTAGGACCTGCGCCGCTTCCTGTGTGAGGCAGGTGTACTCTGCGAATGTTGTAGAGCATGAACCTACAGGAACGGGTCACCGCCTGATGTTGGTTGAGAACGACAGGGTGTTGTCCAGGATCACGCCAAGGTTCTTAGCGCTCTGGGAGGAGGACACAATGGAGTTGTCAACCGTGATGGCAAGATCAATGGAACGGCAGTCCTTCCCCGGGAGGAAGAGCAGCTCCGTCTTGCCGAGGTTCAGCTTAGGTGTGATCCGTCATCCACACTGATATGTCTGCCAGACATGCAGAGATGCGATTCGCCACCTGGTTATCAAGAAGGGGAAAGAGAAGATGAATTGTGTGTCGTCTGCATAGCAATGATAGGAGAGACCATGTGAGGATATGACAGAGCCAAGTGACTTGGTGTATAGCGAGAATAGAGAGGACCTAGAACAGAGCCCTGGGGACACCATGTGAGAGCACGTGGTGCGGAGACAGATTCTCACCACGCCACCTGGTAGGAGCGACCTGTCAGTAGGACGCAATCCAAGCGTGGGCCGCCGGAGATGCCCAACTCGGAGAGGGTGGAGAGGAGGATTCTGATGGTTCACAGTATCAAAGGCAGCCCATAGGTCTAGAAGGATGAGAGCAGAGGAGAGAGAGTTAGCTTTAGCATGCGGAGCGCCTCCGTGACACAGAGAAGAGCAGTCTCAGTTAATGACTAGTCTAACCCTGATGATTTGGATCAAAAGGTCATTCTGAGAGATAGCAGGAGAGCTGCGCAAGGACGGCACGTTCAAGAGTTTTATAGAGAAAAGAAAGAAGGGATACTGGTCTGTAGTTGTTGACATCAGAGGGATCGAGTGTAGGGTTTTTTCAGAAGGGGTGCAAACTCTCGCTCTCTTTAAGGCGGAAGGGACGTACCAGCGGTCAAGGATGATTGATGAGCAGAGGTGAGGTAAGAGGAAGGTCTCCGGAAATGGTCTGGAGAAGAGAGGAGGGATAGGTCAAGCGGGCAGGTTCGTTTGCGGCGGCCGTCACAAGGCGCAGAATTTCATCTGGAGAGAGAGGGAGAAAGAGGTCAAAGCACAGGGTAGGACAGTGTAGCAGAGAACCAGCGGTGTCGTTTGACTTAGCAAACGAGGATCGATGTCGTTCGACCTTCTTTTCAAAATGGTTGACGAAGTCATCCGCAGAGAGGAGGAGGGGAGGAGGATTCAGGAGGGAGGAGAAGGTGCAAAGCTTCCTAGGGTTAGAGCAGATGCTTGGAATTTAGAGTGTAGAAAGTGGCTTTAGCAGCAGAGACAAAGAGGAGAATGTAGAGATGAGGGAGTGAAAGGATGCCAGTCCGCAGGGAGGCGAGTTTTCCTTCATTTCCGCTCGGCTGCCCGGACCCTGTTCTGTGAGCTCGCAATGAGTCGTCGAGCCACGGAGCCGGATGGACCGAGCCGGCCTGGAGGTGGGACATAGAGAGTCAAAGGATGTAGAAAGGGAGGAGAGGAGGGTTGAGGAGGCAGAATCAGGAGATAGGTTGGAGAAGTTTGCAGCAGGGGAGAGATGATAGGATAAGAGGAGAGAGTACGGGGGAGAAGAGCGAAGGTTGGGACGCCGTCCATACCATCCGAGTAGGCAGTTGGAAGTAATGCGACGAGAGAAAGGATACAAGGTAGTGTCAGAGACTTGGAGGGATTTCAATGAGATTAGTGGAAGAACAGCATCTAGTAAGATGAGGTCAAGCGTATTGCCTGCCTTTGAGTAGGGAAGGTAGAGTGAAGGTCAAAAGGGAAGATGGAAAGGAGCAGAGAGGAATGAGTCAAAGTAGACGTGGGAGTTAAGTCACCCCGAACTGATTGCCATCCTCAGGAAAGAGCTTATCAAGGCGTCAAGCTCATTGAAGAACTCTCCAAGGGAAGGGCGATAAATGAATAAGGAGTTAAGCTTGAAAGGCTGGTAACTGTGACAGCATGGAATTCAAAGGAGGCGATAGACAAGCATGGTCAGGAGAAAGAGAGAACTCACTTGGGAGAGATGAGGATCCCACCGTGCCACCACCCCGCTGACCAGAAGCTCTCAGGTGTGCGAGAACACGTGGGCAGACGAGGAGACGAAGCAGTAGGATAGCAGTGTTATACTTGTATCCATGTTCCGTCAGTGTCCAAGAAGTCGAGGGAAAACTGGAGGAAGCATAGGCTGAGATGAACTCTGCCTTGTTGGCCGCATCGGCAGTTCCAGAGGCTGCCGGAACCTGGAACTCCACTGGGTCGGCGCGCTGTGACCACCAGCAGCCCACGCGTATGAAGCGTTTGTATGTCTGTCAGAGAGAGAGAAAGAGGATAGACAGACACATAGTTGACAGGCTACAGAAGAGCTACGCTAATGCAAAGGAGATTGAATGACAAGGACTACACGTCTCGAATGTTCAGAAAGTTAAACTTATGTCAAGAAATCTTATGACTAAAAATAATACAGTGCTGCTGAAGTAGGCTAGCTAGCAGTGGCTGCGTTGTTGACTTAGTTTGAAAGTGTAGCTGGCTAGGTAGCCTCGGTAACTGCTAGGTAACCTCGACAATTACTCAAAAACTACACAATTATCTTGACAGCAAAGACAACTATGTAGCTAGCTAACACTACACTAACCAAGTCGTTCCGTTGTAATGTAATAGTCTCTACAGTGCTGCTATTCGGTAGACGGTAGACGTTGGCTAGCTGGCTAGCTGCTGGCTAGCTAGCAGTGTTTCCTATGTTAAGAGGGACGACAAATAGCTGCTAGCTAACCTCGGTAAATTACGATAATTACTGTAATCTACACAATTATCTTGGATGCCGACACAGAAGACAACTATGTAGCTAGCTAACACTACGCTAATCAAGTCGTTCCGTTGAATTAATAGTTTCTACAGTGCTGCTATTCGTAGACGTTGGCTAGCTGTTGGCTAGCTAGCTGAGTTCCTACGTTAAGGACGACAAATAGCTGGCTAGCTAACCTCGTAAATTAAGATAACACTCTAAAACTACACACTCTAAAACTACACAATTATATTGGATACGAAGACAGCAAAGACAACTATGTAGCTAGCTAACACTACACTAATCAAGTCGTTCCGTTGAGTGTAATAGTTTCTACAGTGCTGCTATTCGGTAGACGTGGACGTTGCGCTGTGCTAGCTGCTGGCCAGATAGCAGTGTTGACTACGTTAGGACGACGAATTACGATAATTACGCAATTATCTTTTATACAAAGACGGCTATGTAGCTAGCTAAGAAGAAATTGCTAAGATCAGACAAATCAAACCGTTGTACTATAATGAAATGTAATGAAAAGTTATACTACCTGCGGAGCGAAGTGCGAAATGCGACCGCTCGCTCCAACCCGGAAGTGCTTGAATGTTTGATGTTTTGAAAAACTAGATGATTATTTCAAGGGTTACTTTTAAATTCTGAAAGGAAGTTTGCGAGAAAGAAAAAAAAAATCGGACACTTCGTTTTCTCAATTTACATTCAAATTAGCATTGAAAACAGGCGCAAGTTTGTTCCACCTGAGCGAGTCTGACCACAAGTCAGAGACCACTATGATGACCACACCAAAGTGTTTGATGGATGCAGGAAAAGAGCAGGAATAGGCTTTTGTAGGCTACAGTCCAAGCTATATCTTCCAATGGTGCGACTGCTGTCGACATCCAAAGATTACCCAACTTGAATAAACGCTTGAAGGTAAGGATGACAGCAGTGGTGTATCTACGGCGATACGGATATCACTTATCATTGATATCTACATAGTGCATCGATGTGATTCACGCTTCTGCGCTCTCATTTAGCTATTTGCGCCTTACGGATTGTGATTGTTGTGGATGGCTGTTCACAAATTTAAATGTGTATTTGAACCCAATAATGGTTCAATTCAAGAAGTTTAAGATGCCTACCAATCATTGTTTTTGAAACCAGTGGACAGCCAGTGAAAATGTACAGGTATAGTACATGGTCTCATGGTGTGACAGTTGAACAAACTCATAAGGCTTTCAATGGATATACATATACCCATCTTGAAGAATCAATGATATATAATAATATATAATATATATATATATATTATATATATATATTTATATATATAGACGAATCAATGGATATACTGATATATCTATTATTCTTGGAAGAATATAACTTAGAAATGCCTCATGAGCTTTGTTCAACTTCAACCCAAAATATAAATTAGTTTTTCTCCAATATTTGTAAACATTGTAAATGTAAACAAACACTGTATAGCTTCATAACATGGTTAAAACATAATTGTAATATTATGGATGGTCAGCCCTTGCATCCATAGCTCTGTCTATTAATTCGAGAGTGGTTACATTTCTAACGCCCATCCCTCAGGCTTTACCAAAACATAGGCGGGGCGACAGTTTTGTTATTGTTTCCATCTGTGGATTTCCCTTTTAAACAGCTGTATATTATCAAGATATCAAAGAACACCAACAAAAAGGAACAATAGGCCTACAGCAAATGCAGCACATGCATTAATTTTTCACGTGTAAAAGCACTTCTAGTAGTGCTCAAACATGCCATTCCCTGAGCGCAGCATTTATTTTTCAACTCAAATCAATGACGCCAATCAGTCGTCCATGACAACAAAATCATAAACAGGAGAGTAGGGCTGTCTAATTAGTCCTGATTGAGGTCATGCTCAGGTAAAACAATTTGGTTAATCTATACTCCATATTTCCAAGTCCTATTCTGAAGATCAAGGTATACATTTATTGGAATGACTGCAATTCTCATAACTTTGGTTTTAAATGAATATATAATTTAATTGTATTATTACATGTAGTAGAAACGAGAGGTTAGAAGAAAACCTACATAACCAACCCATGAAGTAAAATTTTACATCCACTACCCGTCAAAAGTTTAAAGGGTTTTTTTCTTTACTTTTTCTACATTGTAGAATAATAGTGAAGACATTAAAACTATGAAATAACACATATGGAATCATGTAGTAACCAAAAAATCGAAATATATTTTATATTTGAGATTCTTCAAAGTAGCCACCCTTTGCCTTGATGACAGCTTTGCACATTCTTGGCATTCTCTCAACCAGCTTCACCTGGAATGGTTTTCAACAGTTTTAACTTCTCTAGGATATGTGGGACGCTAACGTCCCACTTGGCCAAAAGCCAGTAAAAATGCAGAGCGCCAAATTTAAATATATTACTATAAAAATCTAACTTTCATGAAATCACACGTGAAAGACACCAAATTAAAGCTACACATGTTGTGAATCCAGCCAACATGTCTGATTTCAAAAAGGATTTACGGCAAAAGCACACCAAAAGATTATGTTAGGTCAGTACATAGCCACAGAAAAAAACAGCAATTTTTCCAGACAAAGAGAGGAGTAACAAAAAGCAGAAATAGAGATAAAATGTTACACAATACATGTATGTTTTCTTCGGTAAAGTTCATATTTATATCCGAAAAAAAGCCAGAGAAAATGCAGAGTGACAAATTCAAATTAATTACTATGAAAATTACTATAAAAATCTAACTTTCATTAAATCACACATGAAAGACACCAAATTAAAGCTACACTGGTTGTGAATCCAGCCAACATGTCAGAATTCAAATAGGCTTTTCGGCGAAAGCAAACGATGCTACTGTATTATCTGAGGATAGCAAAATAGTAAACAAAGACAGAGAAGCATATTTCAACCCTGCAGGCGCGACACAAAACGCAGAAATAAAAATATAATTCATGCCTTACCTTTGACAAGCTTCTGTTGTTGGCACTCCAATATGTCCCATAAACATCACAAATGGTCCTTTTGTTCGATTAATACCGTCCGTCGATATATATCCAAAATGTCCATTTATTTGGCGCGTTTGATCCAGAAAAACACCGCTTCCAAATTGCTCAAACGTGACTACAAAATATCTCAAAGGTTACCTGTAAACTTTGCCAAAAAATGTCAAACTACTTTTGTAATACAACTTTAGGTATTTTTTTACATTAATAATTGATAAAATTGAAGACGGGAACATCTGTGTTCAATACAGGATTAAAACCAACTATAGCCAGTTTTCTGGTCACGCGCTTCTATCTAACAGGATACTTAATGTGACTCTCGTTCAAGATGGCCTTACTTCTTTATTACACAAAGGAATAACCTCAACCAATTTCTCAAGACTGTTGACATCCAGTGGAAGCGGTAGGAACT
The DNA here is from genome assembly GCF_002910315.2 of Salvelinus sp. IW2-2015. Lineage (NCBI taxonomy): Eukaryota > Metazoa > Chordata > Actinopteri > Salmoniformes > Salmonidae > Salvelinus > Salvelinus sp. IW2-2015. The sequence goes on along the minus strand of NW_019942528.1, from coordinate 637,416 downwards.
GCAAGCAGGTCCCTTAGAAATCTGGTTTCCCAATGAAATATCTTCGAAAAGAGAGTGACATAAAAAAAAAATCTGAATTGTTTGTCCTCGGGGTTTCGCCTGCTAAATAAGTTCTGTTATACTCACAGACATGATTCAAACAGTTTTAGAAACTTCAGAGTGTTTTCTATCCAAATCTACTAACAATATGCATATATTATCTTCTGGGGATGAGTGGCTGGCAGTTGAATTTGGGTATGCTTTTCATCCAAACGTGAAAATGCTGCCCCCTATCTTAGAGAAGTTAAGGGAGCTCCTACATATACTGAGCACTTGTTGGCTGCTTTTACTTCACTATGTGGTCCGACTCATCACAACCACCGACAATCATCAACATCTCACAAAGACAAGGGGGTTGGAACTAAAAATCTCAAATTTGGACTCCAAACCAAAGGTCAAATTTCCCCCGTCAAATGTCCATTGCTCATGTTTCTTGGCCAAAGCATGTCTATTCTTATTATTGGTGTCCATAAGTAGTATTTTCTTTACAGCAATTCGACCATGAAGTCCTGATTCACACAGTCTCTGTGTTAACTCTGTGAAGCATTTATTTGGGCTGCAATTTCTGAGGATGGTAACTCGAATGATCTTATCCTCTGCAGCAGAGGTTACTCCGGGTCTTCCATTCCTGTGGCGGTCCTCATGAGAGGTAGTTTCATCATAGCACTTGATGGTTTTTGCGACTGCACTTGAAGAAACTTTCAAAGTTCTTGACATTTTCCATTTTGGCTGACCTTCATGTAATGATGGACTGTCATTTCTCTTTGCTTATTTGAGCTGTTCTCGCCATAATATGGACTTGGTCTGTTACCAAATAGGGCTGTCTTCTGTATACCCCCATACCTTGTCACAACACAACTGATTGGCTCAAACGCACGAAGAAAATAAATTCCACAACTTTTGAGGCAGCACACCTGTTAATTGAATTGCATTCCAGGTGACTACCTCATGAAGCTGATTGAGAGAATGCCAAGAGTGTGCTAAGCTGTCATCAAGGCAAAGGGTGGCTTTTTGAAGAATCTCAAATATAAAATATATTTTGATTTGTTTAACACTTTCTTGGTTACTACAGGACTCCATATGTGCTATTTCATAGATTTGATGTCTTCACTATTATTCTACAATGTAGAAAATAGTCAAAAATAAAGAAAAACCCTTGAATGAGTAAGTGTTCTAAAACCTTTGACCGGTAGTGTATGGCCAGCTATGTAAACTTTAACATTGATTTATCTTGCAATATATGTTGTTCAATTGGTAASATAATTTTTTTTATTCTTTAGATGGCTCTTAAGGTTAAAGTAATCTTACGTTACTGAGTTTGGGAAATTCAAAAGTTACGTTACTGATTACAATTTTGGAAGGGCAACTACTAACTGTAACGGATTGTGGACTACAGGAAAAAGAGAACCGAGCACTTCCACATTCTCATCGACGGGGCTGCAGTAGAGCAGGTTGAGAGCTTCAAGTTCCTTGGCGTCCACATCACCAACAAACTAACATGGTCCAAGCACACCAAGACAGTCGTGAAGAGGGCACGACAAAACCTATTACCCATTAGAGGAGACTGAAAAGATTTGGCATGGGTCCTCAGATCCTCAAAAGGTTCTAGAGCTGCACCATCGAGAGTATTCTGACTGGTTGCAAGACTGCCTGGTATGGCAACTGCTCGGCTTCCGACCGCAAGGCACTACAGAGGGTAGTGCCAACAGCCCAGTACATCACTGGGGCCAAGCTTCCTGCCATGCAGGACCTCTATACCAGGCGGTGTCAGAGGAAGGCCCTAAAAGTTGTCAAAGACTCCAGCCACCCTAGTCATAGACTGTTCTCTCTACTACCACACGGCAACCGGTACCGGAGCGTCAAGGCTAGGTCCAAGAGGCTTCAAAACAGCTTCTACCTCCAAGCCATAAGACTCCTGAACATCTAATCAAATGGTTACCCAGACTATTTTCACTGCCCCCCCCCCTCTCCCCCTCTTTTACACCGCTACTACTCTCTGTTGTTATCATCTATGCATAGTCACTTTAATAACTCCACCTACATGTAGATATTACCTCAACTAACCGGTGCCCCCGCATATTGACTCTGTACCGGTACCCCACTGTATATAGTCTCACTATTGTTATTTTACTGCTGCTCTTTAATTACTTTTTTTTTTTTTTCTTATCCATATTTTTTAAACTGTATTGTTGGTTAGGCCTCGTACAGTGGCTTGCGAAAGTATTCAACCCCCTTGGCATTTTTCCTATTTTCTTGCCTTACAACCTGGAATTAAAATTTATTTTTGGATCATTTGATTTACACAACATGCCTACCACTTTGAAGATGCAAAATATGTTTTATTGTGAAACAAACAAGAATTAAGACAAATAAACCAAACTTGAGCATGCATAACTATTCACCCAAACAAAGTCAATATTTTATAGAGCCACCTTTTGCAGCAATTACAGCTGCAAGTCTCTTGGGGTATATCTCCATAAGCTTGGCACATCTAGCCATTGGGATTTTTGCCCATCCTTTAAGGCAAAACTGCTCCATCTCCTTCAAGTTAGATGGGTTCTGATGGTGCACAGCAATCTTTAAGTCATACCACAAATTCTCAATTGAATTGAGGTCTGGGCTTTGACTAGGCCATTCCAAGACATTTAAATGTTCCCTCTCAAACCACTCAAGTGTTGCTTTAGCAGTATGCTTAGGGTCATTGTCCTGCTGGAAGGTGAACCTCCGTCCCAGTCTCAAATCTCTGGAAGACTGAAACAGGTTTCCCTCAAGAATTTCCCTGTATTTAGCGTCATCCATCATTCCTTCTGACCAGTTTCCCAGTCCCTGCCAAAGAAAAACATCCTCACAGCATAATGCTGCCACCACCATGCTTCACTGTGGGGATGGTGTTCTCCAGGAGATGATCGGTGTTGGGTTTGCGCCAGACATAGCATTTTCCTTGATGGCCAAAAAGCAACATTTTTGTCTCATCTGACCAGAGTACCTTCTTCCATATGTTTGGTTTTCGCCAAAAAGCATGTGGGAGACTCCCCAAATGTGTTTGCTTATTTTTTTCTTCAAGAAATGGCTTTTTTCTGGTCACTCTTCCGTAAAGCCCAGCTCTGTGGAGTGTACGGCTTAAAGTGTTCCTATGGACAGATACTACAATCTCAGCTGTGGAGCTTTTGAGCTCCTTCAGGGTTATCTTTGGTCTCTTCGTTGCCTCTCTGTTTAATGCCCTCATTGCCTGGTCTGTGAGTTTTGGTGGGCGGCCCTCTCTTGGCAGGTCTGTTGTTGTGCCATATTCTTTCCATTTTTAACAATGAATTTAATGGTGCTCCGTGGGATGTTCAAAGTTTCTGATCTTTTTTTATAACCCAACCCTGATCTGTACTTCTCCACAACTTTGTCCCTGACCTGTTTGGAGAGCTCCTTGGTCTTCATGGTGCTGCTTGCTTGGTGGTGCCCCTTGCTTAGTGGTGTTGCGGACTCTGGGGCTTTCAGAACAGGTGTATATATACTCAGATCATGTGACACTTAGATTGCACACAGGTGGACTTTATTATGTGACTTCTGAAGGTAATTGGTTGCACCAGATCTTATTTCAGGGCTTCATAGCAAAGGGCGTGAATACATATGCATGTACCATTTTTTAGAATTTAGACTATTTTGTGTATGTCCATTACATAAAATCCAAATAAAAATCCATTTAAATTACAGGTTGTCATGCAACAAAATAGGAAACACGCCAAGGGGGAATAATACATTTGCAAGGCTCTGTAAGTAAGCATTTTACTGTAAGGTCTACTACACCTGTTGTATTCGGTGCATGTGACTAATACAATTTGATTTGATTCCATTTAGAAAGTAACCTACCCAACCCTGGGTAGATGATACATGGGATGGGACGTCTAAGGATTACAGAGCTATGGAATGAGGAAACATGCATTTATATAAAACACTCGAGTGGGGGGGACAACTGCCTTTACATTTGGAGGGGAAGATATCTGGAGTCATTTTAGAGTTTTACAACTTCTGAAATGTTACACTCAAAATGGTGTCAGGACCTCATGAGTGGCGCAGCGGTCTAAGGCACTGCAGTGCTTGAGGCGTAACTACAGATCCGGGTTCGATCCCGGGCTGTGTCACAACCGGTCGTGACTGGGAGACGCACAAGTGACATGAGGCGACGCACAATTGGCCCAGCATCGTCCGGGTTAGGGGAGGGTTTGGCCATCGTGCTCTAGCGACTCCTGTGGCGGGCCGGGTGCATGCACGCTGACACGGTCGCCAGTTGTACGGTGTTTCCTCTGACACATTGGTGCGGCTGGCTTCCGGGTTAAGCGGGCACTGTGTCAAGAAGTGGTGTGGCTTGGCAGGGTCATGTTTCGGAGGACACATACATTATACTGTGTAAGAAAAAGGGGCCTTTGAGGTTCCTGGCGTGCTCAGAGATGTCGTCTTTCGACTGTCCCGAGGCACGTTGGCTGACATTGGCCTGGCGCCCTCTCCCTCGGTGAAGCTCCTATCCAACAGGTGGTGCAGGGCCAGACCGGTCATGGAGCCCTTGGCTGAACACCTCTCACCGCCTCCTTCAAAGCTTTGTCAGTCCGGTGCTGGTTTAAGGTGAACTCGGTCCGGACTTGGCTGCAGTACTGGATCAGGCCGACCTGTACAGCGCCAGGGCCGACTTGGAGCAAGTCCACCAGATGCACCACGAAACGCTTCACCAGCTTAAAGTTGTCAGGGTGGATGCTCTTGGAGCTGTTGATGAGCAAGATCAGGTCGAGTTCCGGCCCTGCAGCCCGAGCTACTCTACAGCTCCATGGGTGCGAATGCTAAAGAAGCCACGCCGACACGTCACAACAAACTCAGCATGTATTAGCCGTAGAGTGAAGTGGGGACCTTAGCTAGCAAAGCTGGCATAACCGCATTAGATAGTGGCATGCAGTGCTTGACTTCGGCAGGAAGTCAAGTAAAAATATTGCGATGTTCCGGCACCTAAATATAAAACAGTACCAGCACCCAAAATGAGCACCGGCACATATTTCAATCTACTTCATGCACTGGGCATGCATATCATAACAGCAGCGTTTAGGTTTTCTAGCCCATCAATTCTGGAATAAAGGGACACCAACTGTTCAAACCTGATCCATTATGGTATTGCAAAGAACCTGCTGCCAAGTGTAAACATAAGACAAAATCTTACACATTAATTCTTTGCCCTTTCCTTTCTCTATTACACAATTAATACAGCAGAAACTTTCACTACACAAAAAAAAATTTGGGTAACACTTTATTTCAATAGTACCTACATAAGGAATTCATAATGCATTCATAGCTCATACATAACACATTCATAAACAGTACATAAGCATTTCATAATATACTTATGGCAACAATCGCAAGTTGAAATCTGCAATATAAGCAATATTCCTGTGACATAACAGAACAATCTACCTGTGGCTGTTGGCATGAGCATTTATTAAATGATTGCTTGTAAAAGGGTTATTCATGGATATGAATGTGTTATGAAGTCCTTATGTAGGTACCTGTCAAACAAAGTGATACCCACATTCCCGATAAAGGCTTGTGGTCCTTACGTGCACATGTTTTCTTGTCCGCATTCAGTGTATAGCCATCTCGACACTTGCAGGTGTACGAGTTGTTGTTCTTGACACACATGTGGTTGCAGTCGTGTCCCAAGACACAGGCATCCACACCTGTAAACAAACATCCTCACAGCTGATTGGCTTAGTCTGACAAAATCATCAACGTGAACAGGAATAATCCGTTTTGGATTCATGCAAATGACCAATTACCTTCTAATTGGTCAGTTAGGGGTTATCATACGGAATCTAATCAAAGATTGCTGTTACACATTAAATGTTGACATAATTATTATTCTATGATTTGCGTACCTAACACATGAATCAATGTTTTTTGGGTACAGGTGCACAACACCATCACAACATCTGCTGGTTTCCATTCTTGATTTTTAACCAACAACTAGTTTCGACCTGAGAAACCAGATATGTGTATTTCCTGGGTGATCAATAACATGAGTTGATCAAGTAGGTGTCAAGGAAGACACACAAATCAGCTGGACTTTGGCCCTGAAGGGATTGTACACCCATGTTATAGGAGGACATAACATGACTTTGCCTGTCGATCTCCAAAAGTCAGTCAATACGGAACATTTCAAGAACTTTGAACGTTTCTTCTAGTGCCGTCGCAAAACCATCAAGCGCTATGATGAAACTGGCTCTTATGAGGACCGCCACAGGAAAGGAAGACCCAGAGTTACCTCTGCTGCAGAGGATACGTTCATTAGAGTTACCAGCCTCAGAAATTGCAGCCCAAATAAATGCTTCACAAGAGTTCAAGTAACAGACACATCTCAACATCGACTATTCAGAGGAGACTGCTTGAATCAGGCCTTCATGGTCAAATTGCTGAAAATAAATCACTACTACAGGACACCAATAAAAAGAAGGGACTTGCTTGGGCCAATAAATCTGTCCTTTGGTCTGATGAGTCCAAATTTGAGATTTTTGGTTCCAAACGCAGTGTCTTTGTGAGACGTGGTGTAGGTGAACCGATGATCTATTCATGTGTGGTTCCCACCGTGAAGCATGGAGGAGGATGGTTTTTGCGACTGCACTTGAAGAAACTTTCAAAGTTCTTGAAATGTTCCGGATTGACTGACCTTCATGTCTTAAAATAATGATGGACTTGGTCTTTTACCAAATAGGGCTATCTTCTGTATACCACTCCTACCATGTCATAACAACTGATTGGCTTAAACGCATTAAGAAAGAAAATCCACAAATTAACTTTTAACAAGGCACACCTGTTATTTTAAATGCATTCTGTGTGACTACCTCATGAAGCTGGTTGAGAGAATGCCAAGAATGTGCAAATCTGTCATAAAACAAATGGTTACTACATGATTCCATATGTGTTACTTCATAGTTTTGATGTCTTCACTATTATTCTACAGTGTAGAAAATAGTAAAAATTAAGAAAAACACTGGAATGAGTAGGTGTGGCCAAACTTTTGACCGGAACTGTATGTGTAGTGTAATTATTGTTTATTGATGTTTTCATGCAGGGTTCATCTGCAAAAGAAACCATGGTCTCAGCATGACTCCCTACTTAAATACGGATGAAATAAATACAAAAATTGCCTCACTCTCTTACCACACAGGGTTTCCCTGAACTTGGATGTGAGCTTCTCAATGACGCCATAGGTCTCCACGTAAAACACGTGTTCATCCAGGGGCAGACTGGCCATGAGACGCAGGGACTTCATGTCCGCCCTGTCCACCCCCACTGCGTAGATCTCGATGCCCGCCGCCCTCGCTGCCGCGGCCACCTCCTCCACCGTGTCCTGGGGACGTCCATCGGTTACGATGATGGCCACCTTGGCAATGTTCTTGTTAGCTAGCCGGGAGCCTGACTCCTCAGTGAAGGTCTCCTCCATGGCCGTCTTGATAGCCAGGCCAGTCATTGTACCAGCAGCTAGAGATTTGATGCGGCCCAGCGCTGCCTTCAGGCCTGCCTTGTCGAAGTGCGTCTTGAGAAGGAACTCGATCTTCACCGTGCTAGCGTAGTTCACGACGGCCACCCGCGTGGCATCCGAGCCAACGTCGAGGGTGTCGACCATGTCAGCCAGGAAGATTTTGACCTTCTCAAATTCTGCGGGGCGCACACTACGTGAACTGTCGATAATGAACACCAGGTCTAGGGGCCGACTTATGCAGTGGGTTCCTGCGAGGGAAAATTGAGACATTTGTTTTTACCACCGAGGGTGGAATAGTTTGCTCTACACACTTTGACAGAGAACTGCTAATCAGAGTTCCTCTGTCACATCTACTGTGTCAAACACATTCAGGCTTCACATTCAGGTCTGGAGTTGCTGAGGGTTTTAGCAAGTCAGCTTGATATGTTTTACTGGTGAGTTTACTAGGTGCTACTATTTCAGATATTTATTTTATTTATTTATTTTACCGTTATTTTACCAGGTAAGTTGACTGAGAACACGTTCTCATTTGCAGCAACGACCTGGGGAATAGTTACAGGGGAGAGGAGGGGGATGAATGAGCCAATTGTAAACTGGGGATTATTAGGTGACCGTGATGGTTGAGGGCCAGATTGGGAATTTAGCCAGGACACCGGGGTTAACACCCCTACTCTTACGATAAGTGCCATGGGATCTTTAATGACCTCAGAGAGTCAGGACACCCGTTTAACGTCCCATCCGAAAGACGGCACCCTACACAGAACAGTGTCCCCAATCACTGCCCTGGGGCATTGGGATCTTTGTTTAGACCAGAGGAAAGAGTGCCTCCTACTGGCCCTCCAACACCACTTCCAGCAGCACCTGGTCTCCCATCCAGGGACTGACCAGGACCAACCCTGCTTAGCTTCAGAAGCAAGCCAGCAGTGGTATGCAGGGTGGTATGCATGGATTGCATGGGAGCGTTAGTTTTAAGCAGGCAACCATTTATGCTTCAGTACACACAGCAATGATACTACAAACAGAAGTAAAAAGAACAGTTTTAAAAAGTCTGAAGAAAAAGTGGATGAAAGCTTAGTGAGAGAAGTTTCTGAACATTTCCGAGGAAAGTAAACATGGACACCAAACCAATTTCAATGTAATATAGTAAACCAAATAGAAGGTTCATGTTTACTTCTCTCAGGATTCACCTGCAGAGGAGGAAAAAACTACAGAATAGTGACTTATATGACAGCACCTGCTCTATCCTAGGACAAAGAGATTATAAAAGGAAGGGAAAAAAACACAAAAACACCAACAGAAGAGGGGGGGTTCCGATTCAAATGTTTACCCAGAAACCAATCAGTCCTTGAGGGATTCAATCAAAAGGAGGTTTTAGTTTTTTGCCTAAAGTCTTCTACCTGTGTCAGCACTGATGATGGGAGTGGTGGTGCCGCTTGGGGTACTGACCGGCTGTTCAAGTGGAGGGGGTGGTGCTGTGGGCCGGAGGTACATGACTGGCCATTTCCCGGGTGGCTGCTGATAGTAGTCATAGCCATTAAACCTATAATTATTGCCATGTGCTTTGGGCCACCATGACGGAGGAAGAGGGAGAAGTAGTAGAGCAATGGTTATTTTGTTTGACTCAAACGCAATGAGATGCCTATGACTTACATGGGGTGATGATGTAAAGTACATTAGCCTGCTGTTATTAGCCTTAAGCATCAGTGAGAGTCTGTCTGCTAGCAATTGAGACTATTAACCATCAGCATTTGTTTATGCTTATTGCAGCTACTAAGCTACCAACATACAGTCGGTTGTTTCTCAATTTCACACGACGTAAAGTGTTCTGAACTCCTGGAAAAGTGCTTCATAAATCGATCATTGTATGGAAATAATAGCCATAACGTTTAATATAGCCTAGCCCAAAGGTTTGAGTACACATTGACACCAGTCCTTCCTTTGGTTTGCTATTTGGTTAACATTTTCCAGCTAACGAATTTCAAAATGTATGCAATTGTATGACAAGATAAGAAAGTATATTTACAGTAAAAAATGTATATCTGCCTTTATTCTGTAATAACCGAGGACTGGCCAATACCCGCTTAAATTTCAGAACTTTTATAATACATTGACGCCAATGCCAAATTATCTCAAATGTAAAGTCATGAAGAGCAATAAAACTTAAAGGAGAATAACTGTGCGTACTATTACAAAATTGCCTACATTGTACGAAAATTAACCAACCTCCCGAATCAATCGTTTTTTGATTCTGAGACAACTGAGCTGGTTGCTGAACATTCCCAATTTGTTGCTGTCCTTGTGTAGCAATCTGAAATGGTTGTTGCTTTTGAATGCTCCGCTGAAATGTTTGCGGTGGCACGATAGGGCTGTCTGCGTGATGCGGCCGAGGATGGTATCCTCCATGAAGTCGGTATGTTCCTTGGACCTCCATAGCAAGCAACGACATGCAACAGACGAGTCCTCCGATTAACAATGTCATCCTGTGGCAGTTGGTTATTTTAGGTAAGCTACGTCTCAAGAAGCAATTCAGAATAGTAAACCATGAATACAAACATTTGCTCTCTGGGGGCATATTTAACCATCACCAGGCTAAATGCGTGGGAGAAGGTCGTCCAATCCAGAAGTGGGAAGAAAGCATGACACAAGTTTTGGGTTGGTTTGTGCGACCCGAACAGTGGCTATGGAAGGCAAACTATGTGATGTTGTTCTGGAGGAAAAAAGGGACAGAATTTTGTTTTAATTGTTCATGCAAAGTGCGACCTCTAGCGTCACATACAAGCACATGCAAGCTTATTGGTGTGATCAGTTTTATTCTCAATTTGATATGCATACATTCTTGATATGAAGAAAAATAAATTCTAAAACATCTAACAAAACTACATTTGATGAGGCCTATATCATGAATATTTGTTTAGTTTAGATTATTAGTTTGTTGGAGTTCCAGTATACAGGTTCATAAAAGAGTTGTCATTAGAAACTCAATTACTTTGATGGTACAAAAAAGCATCCAATGTTAATGTTAATAGTAATAGATACCGATTTTTTTGTATTTTTTATCAAAGACATTTATAGCATTTAGAAATTGTCTTATTTATAAAGCTTACGTGTATATCATTAGTGAAAATCAGCTATAAAACAAACTCTTGTGCACAAAAATAAGCAATAGAAGCCACTGGAATTTGGTTAAATAAATTGGAAATAAATTGTAATATCAGTACATACTGTATTGCAAAGCTAGGGAGACATAATATATGTATTCTGGACAAAATAGTACCTATGTAATGCTTGGGTTCATGTTAAGACAACCCTGTTGTTTTCCATAATGCATATTGTTTTACGCAAAGTTCCATGCTTCCAATCACTATAACTGGTGACCGATTATGTACGTACTCACAATAGCAATGCTCTGTTTGTAGTGTTTTCAGATGTTTGTGATGGCATTCTTGTCATTGATAATTGATCCCTCAGGTCAAAGGTGAAGCCCACGAAGATCTGGAGAAGGCTGGCCAGGATGCAGGAGATGCAGAGAGTGAAGGCCATGCCAAAGAGAGGGAGACTGACCTGGCGGGTGGTCTACGTTGGCTGCCCCAAGAAAAACTGATAAAGCAAAAGCAGGCCAGCAGGGGCAGCATTTCCAGGAAGCAGAAGTAGCCTCTGGCCACGGCAAACAAAATGGCCACCAGAAGGGTGACGACAATCCCCAAGGCTTTAAATGAGACTAGAACAATGGTGAAACCGTCAGTCCACCCCAGGTACTCTGTGATTTTCACTCTGGATTCACTCAACCGGTTCGCATATTTGGGACTATTCAATTGGTTCCATTGTGACAGACAAGCTCAATCATTGCAGTATTTGAGCCGATGCAGGTCTGATCTGTGTTCATAAAGGAAGGAGTGTCTGTCAGATGCATCATAAGGCAATACAATGTGGACCAACTGGTTCCTACAGTGATGAGGTGTATCAGTGAAACACTTTGTACCTCGACTCTCCCTTCAGTGGATAGAACAAGATAGGAGGTTTGGCAGAGCCTATTGTCCTGTTTTAGCACGTATTTGCATATTTCCCATAGGGAATGCATAATCTCTGAAGTTAACTTGGATGATTATCCTTCTAAACGACATAAATTAAGTTGATGTCGTGTACGTATGTGTGTGTGTGTGTGTGTGTGTGTGTGTGTGCGTGCGTGCGTGCGTGTGTCGGCGTGCGAGTATGGGAGAGTTGCTGTTGCGTGTGTGTGTGTGCGCGCCGGGTTTGCGTGTGAGAGTTTTGCTGGTGTGTGTATGTAACACCAAAGTAATAGATCAATGTGTTAAATTTAATTTGTCAGTAACTGTCTGAATGGAGGAGTGAAGGTAGGTAAAGAAATGCTAGATCACATGTCAAACTCAATGCCCGCAGGCTGGATCCAGCCTGTGACATATTTCTATCTGGCCAGCGCAATGATTTGGGTTGTCAATACATTTTGGCCCACTGCCATACCGCCTGCTACATGCTGTACTAAAAGTCCAAGCAAACACTGCCAATGTTCCCAGAACAGGCAAAATGTTTACTTCTGTTCTCAGAACGTTTTTTTTTTTAAGTATGTTTTACTGGTCAGGAAACATATGGCTTTGTTCCCAGAACCAATGGGAAACCAAAAAGGTATGTTCCCACAACTTCCAAGGAACCAAATGTGCTAGCTGGGCCCCTCCTGCAGCATTTGTTTGTGATAGCGCCAGGCAAAAAGGCTTGGTTTGCAATTTGTTCAGAAGGGGGTTACAGGTATAACATTCAAAGTCATATTAATTCAGATATATTCAGTTATCATATTCGCATTTCATATTTTCACATATATTTATTGTACCTGTGGGCTGCTACTAGAAAGAAGAAGAAAAATAAACATTTAGAAAAATGCATACAAATATGAAGAACAGTATCAACAGTTTTGTCATATTTTGTATGCAAGGAATAGAAACTAACAAAGCTCCCCCTCCCCGACCCATTCCCCTCAGTCCCCATCCATCCACCCGCCCGCAATCTCCCTCTCCTAACCGGAAACCATGTTTCCCCCTGCTTCCCTCCCCGCTCCTCCTGCATCTTCATCTTTCAGATAGGCGGACCAGAAACCCAGTGACAACACTTAGGTCTGCAGCTGCCATTTTCTGGTGGGAAAGAGAAATGGCCCTGTATTTACCAGAAAAACTAGCTAATCCACCATGGCAGAAGAGGAAGATCCAGACTTTTGATTGGGAAACAAGAACAAACAATGAGGCATAAGGATTCGATTTTGAAGGACCACTAGTCACATTGTCCAAGGTGGCTGTGTGTTATGATAGAAAAAGCATTTTCTGTCCAGATGAAGATGTTGATACGGCATTGAAAAAGACCCACCACTGACCAAATGTCTCTTTGTTTTCCAGTCCAACAGGACTGCATCCCTCAGACCATCTGGTGCATGGACATCCTGTGCCAGTGTGATCCAAGCGGGAGCGTCCAGTTGTGGAGACTACAGCACATCGAGCCTGTGGACGGACAGGTCAGTAACTCATCAAATATGATACAATATTGTGTAAAACATTGAATTGGTAGATGCATGGACATTTTTACTTTATATCCCCTTTTCCCACTATTTTAGACATGTGGCGTGACATGCAGAACGTCAGGCTCACCCCAGCAGAAGCAGTGCTTGATCAATGCCACCCTCAGCAAGAAGATCTGCTGAAAGTGATGTACTCTCTCTCACACTCTGCGGGGTAAGACATAATTTAACCATCACAGATATAAATTCCCACTGTGCCCATGATAAAATGCAATTTGAATTGTCTTGTACTACTGAATGAAACCGAGGAGATACACTCAGACCAGCCTTTGTGATCAAACTTATGTAAACTACATTACTTTAGTTGGCTGCTTTGAGCAAAGCTTGTATGTAATATAACCTATTCTGGGAGACTAGTGTGATTGTCTGAACCATGTGGAATACACTACTGGTCAAAAGTTTTAGAACACCTACTCATTCAAGGGTTTTTCTTTATTTTTACTGTTTTCTACATTGTAGAATAACAGTGTAGAATAACAGTGAAGACATCAAACTATGAAATAACACATATGGAATCATGTAGTAATCAAAAATATATTTTATATTTGAAATTCTTTAAATAGCCACCCTTTGCCTTGATGACAGCTTTGTACACTCTTGGCATTCTCTCAACCAGCTTCACCTGGAATGCTTTTCCAACAGTCTTGAAGGAGTTCCCACATATCCTGAGCACCTGTTGAATGCTTTTCCTTCACTCTGCGGTCCGACTCATCCCAAACCATCTCAATTTGGTTGAGGTCAGGCGATTGTGGAGGCCAGGTCATCTGGTGCAGCACTCTCCTTCTTGGTAAAATAGCCCTTACACCGCCTGGAGGTGTTTTGGGTCATAGTCCCACTAAGCCCAAACCAGATAGGATGGTGTATCGCTGCAGAATGCTGTGGTAGCCATGCTGGTTAAGTGTGCCTTGAATTCTAAATAAATCACAGACAGTGTCACCAGCAAAGCACCCCCACACCATAACACCGCCTCCATGCTTTACGGTGGGAAATACACATACAGAGATCATCCGTTCACCCACACCACGTCTCACAAAGACATGGCGGTTCAAACCAAAAATCTCCAATTTGGACTCATCAGACCAAAGGACAACTTTCACCAGTCTAATGTCTATTGCTCGTGTTTCTTGGCCCAAGCAAGTCTCTTCTTATTATTGGTGACCGTTAGTAGTGGTTTCTTTGCAGCAATTCGACCATGAAGGCTTGATTCACGCAGTCTCCTCTGAACAGTTGATGTTGAGAAGTGACTGTTACTTGAACTTTGTGAAGCATTTATTTGGGCTGCAATTTCTGAGGCTGGTAACTCTAATGAACTTATCCTCTGCAGCAGAGGTAACTCTGGGTCTTCCTTTCCTGTGGCAGTCCTCATGAGAGCCAGTTTCATCATAGCGCTTGATGGTTATTGCGACTGCACTTGAAGAAACTTTCAAAGTTCTTGACATTTTCCACATTGACTGACCTTCGTGTCTTAAAGTAATGATGGACTGTCGTTTCTCTTTGTTTATTTGTGCTTTTCTTGCCATAATATGGACTTGGTCTTTTACCAAGTAGGGCTGTCTTCTGTATACCCCCATACCTTGTCTCAACACACCTGATTGGCTCAAACGCAAAGAAGGAAAGAAATTCCACAAATTAACTCTTAAGGCACACCTGTTAATTGAAATGCATTCCAGGTGATTACCTCATGAAGCTGGTTGAAAGAATGCCACGAGTGTGCAAAGCTGTCATCAAGGAAACGGGTGGCTATTTGAAGAATCTCAAATATACAATTTGATTTGTTTAACACTTTGTTGGTTACTACATGATTCCATATGTGTTATTTCATGGTTTTTATGTCTTTAATATTATTCTACAATGTAGAAAAAAGTAAAAAGAAAAGAAAAACCCTTGAATGAGTAGGTGTTCTAAAACTTTTGACCGGTAGCATATTTCTGGACAATTTGCTTCCCTGAAAACAGGTACTGATAGGAGGAGCAATATGAGTCTGCCAGAGGTCATAACGCTAAATGGGGATGGTGATGGAGGCTTTGGTGGTCCACACAACCAAGAAGCAGGTGTCCCTTCCAGTGATGTGGAGCTGACCTTGGACCTGGTGCCAGTAAGGATGGTCTTCCCGGAGGCGGTAAGACCCTCCCTTCTTGATATGGAAATCCTTTGACTTCACTGCCTCTTCAATGGTAAGGTCCCTTGCACCATAGGTATACTTGACCTCCACCACTACTGTTTTTAATTTGTTATTTTATTTCACCTCTATTTAACCAGGTAGTCCAGTTGAGAACAAGTTCTCATTTACAACTGCGACCTGGCCAAGATAAAGCATAGCAGTGCGACAAAAACAACAACACAGAGTTACACATAAACAACTGTACAGTCAATAACACAAAAGAAAATAAAAATAGAAAGAATCTATGTACAGTGTGTGCAAATGTAGAAGAGTAGGGAGGTAAGGCAATAAATAGGTTATAGGGGCAAAAATAATTACAACTTAGCATTAATACTGGAGTGATATGTGCAAATGATGATGTGCAAGTAGAGATACTGGGGTGCAAAAGAGCCAGAGGATAAGTAACAATATAGGGATGAGGTAGTTGGGTGTGCTATTTACAGATTGGCTGTGTACAGGTACAGTGTCAGAGTAAGCTGCTCTGACAGCTGGTGCTTAAAGCTAGTGAGGGAGATATGGGTCTCCAGCTTCAGAGATTTTTGCAGTTTGTTCCAGTCATTGGCAGCAGAGAACTGGAAGGAAAGGAGGACAAAGTAAGTGTTGGCTTTGAGGATGACCAGTGCAATATACCTGCTGGAGCGCATGCTATGGGTGGGTGTTGCTATGGTGACCAGTGAGCTGAGAAGTCTTTGCTAGGTAAAGCCCCGCCTTATAGATGACCTGGAGCCAGTGGGTTTGGCAACGGATATGTAGTGAGGGCCAGCCAACGAGAGCATAGAGGTCGCAGTGGTGGGTAGTATATGGGGCTTTGGTGATAAAACGGATGGCACTGTGATAGACTACATCCAGTTTGCTGAGTAGAGTGTTGGGGGCTATTTTGTAAATTACATCACCGAAGTCAAGGAGCGGTAGGATAGTCAGTTTTACGAGGGTATGTTTGGCGGCATGAGTGAAGGAGGCTTTGTTGCGAAATAGGAAGCCGATTCTAGATTTCATTTTGGATTGGAGATGCTTAACTTAGAGTTTTGTTTGAGATGGAGACATGAATCTAACACATCAATTATTAATTTGAAGACAGACTTGAATTAAAGCCTGACTTAAAGCGTCCGCATGCTTCCCAGCCGAAACAGTTCGGAAGAGTTTGTGCTTATATTATGTGAGCGGACCAAGTAATTGGGCGTCACTCTAAAGCGGGAAGGTGGAACAAACGAGTCAGGAGTAGGTTTTCTTGATTGAACAAAGTTCTATATTGAGGGCATTTGGTCAACACAAACACTCCAACATAATCAATGAAAATCTCCAAAGGAAAAAACATACATCTTCTTCTCCAGATCAAACAGGAACACAATACGATTGTCTTTAAACTACAACAAAAGTCACGGGATTGTCACCGTCTTAATGGTTCTTCATAGATCGCTCCTCTGTCTCGGTGGCCATCTTCCAGAGATAGTTCTTCCCCCTCTTCTGCTGGTTCCATACGCTCTCTTATAGGGGAAGGAGAATATCTCATTAGTAGTGTCAGCTGTGCTTAATTGCCTCTGGTTACCTTGTCTCCCATGCCTTGTTGGGCTACCATCCGTGAGCCCAGCCTGCCCTCTGGTGGTCCTTCCACAATTATGACAACATTCTTGTGATTTTTTACCTCAGGAAAGGATTTTCTGGGCTGTTCGAGCACACAACATTATATTCTCGAGGCAAGCCGAAGTTGGTATCCGAAGTCTACACCCCTTCGTCGCTGATTGGTCAACAGTAGGGATTCTTCAATAAAGTATTTTGTTGTCATTCAATGACTGATGACTCGTTTTCATGCACATTTTTTTTATTGAGAAATACTGCACCAAACATCTTAAATAGATTTAAAATGCAAAAGTGTCAAAATTAATGACAGATTTATTGAGGTATCTTTGATTAATTCTAACTATTTTAAATAAGTGTATACTGGCTATGACGCTTCAAAATGGACAAACAGTACTATTGCCGCTTTTTTCAAATTTTTCAAGCGACGGTATTTTAAAGGAGTATGCAAGCACACTCGATTGGATTGCATAGCTGAGTTCGGGCTAGGCGCCAGCCAAATTGAAGCATGCTGACGCCTTACGCCAGTGGCACAGATGGAACTATCTAAGCAGAACTATCTCTACAGTACGTCTCCTTCAAAAGTTGATATTTGGTTGAGTTGACAACCAAACACAATTCAATATCACTTTTGCAATACAGTAAATAGCCCATTAACTTGTCGACAAGTTAGCAAATAATATGTTGGATTCATGTCTCCAACTCAACCAAAAATCTAAGTTTAAGAATAGGATTAAGGTAGTGGCTCAGATGGATCTATCCAAGCAGTAGATACATGTCCTTTAAATTTTGATATTTGGTTGCATTAACAACAATATTGCTTTTGTAATACAGTAAATAGCCTAATGTGAAGGGCTTTCTTACAAACTAATGTAACAGTATTTATTCAACCTTAAAATGATTAACACATCCATGGCCAGATTGAGGTTACCATGCTTGCATACATGTCTTGTTATGTAATTAATGAAAGTGTGCATATTTAAGATTGCACGTCTGTGGAGATCTTCACAAGTGCTATAATAATCTGCCCAGAATCTCAAATGGAATTGATCCCTTTGCACATGTACTTTTTATGTAATCTCAACTGCAATCCAGGTCATTTAGGTTATGTTATTAAATTAAGCACAATGATAACACATTCAATCGTTGTATAAATAAACAAAATATCTGACCTTGTATTCCCATTTTAACTTTGTTGTGCTTTTAAATGGTTATTTGGCCCATATAGATTAATTAGCCAGATCTGTTTTTGGTCCAATAGCATATTTAAAATAATCCATCTTCCTTGCGGATCTGTTTGCACTGTTTACACAATCGGATCAAAATGTGTATTAATTAGTATAATTACCCTTTTTGAGTTTCTTTGCCCTTGACAAAATAATATTTCTCCCTCCCAGTCCTTTTTCCACCCAACCTCATCTATATTTGTAGAATGAGTTTCCTGTAAACAACACATATTATATTCTTCCCCAATAAATGCTAACCTGCATCCATCTATGTGCAATATCCCTAGGCCATTTACAAAATGGTGTCATCGGTCATGAATATGCCCTAGGACGAGTCCACCCCTGAAAAAAAGACAGACAAGATCTGATGGACTTCAACAATGAGGGTGAGGAACACCACACAGGATGCGTCCCAAATGGCACCCTATTCCCAAAATACTGGGTATAGGGTGCCATTTGGTACTGTTGTGACGTGACTATCATTAATGTGATGACTGTTATTTTATCATTCAATTACTATGTTTACTTATTACGTGATTAAATTAATCATGTAACAATTAACTCATTAGCAATCTTGGGGCACCATTGAAAATGTTTATTTGAGTTACCGTTTCCCGAATTAACTCAAGAATATATCATTATCGTACCAATCATCCATTAATAATTATTATTACCTCATATCTGTCACGTTCGTCATAAGGAGTAGACCAAGATGCAGCGTGCTATGTTTCCATCCTTTATTTCGGAATAGAAAACTTCAAAGAACAAAAACAACAAAACGAACAACCGAAACGTGCCGCTAGAATAATGCTCACAGGCAACTATACATAGACAAGATCCCACAAAGCACAATGGGGAAATGGCTACCTAAATAGGATCCCCAATCAGAGACAACAATAAACAGCTGCCTCTGATTGGGAACCACACCAGGCCAACATAAACATACAATTCCCCTAGATAACCCACCCTTAATCACACCCCGACCTAACCAACATAGAGAATAAACAGCTCTCTATGGTCAGGGCGTGACAATATCAGTCTCATTCTGAACGTCGTTGACTTAAAATCTGCACAAACCCTAGTCTAAATGATGATTCAGTGATACACAAATAGTCTTAATTATTTATTTACTAACTAAATAATAACACAGAATTACATAAACACACACACAGGATAGATTATACATTGATTACTAACATAATGCAATGAAAAGTCCCTAGTAGACTAACCCGATATGACGGCTTGTTACGCAATGAAAGGGGTGGGGAAAGAAAGAGTGGGAGAGACAGAGAGGGGTCCCACTGCACATACATTGGGAAGTCTCATCGTAAATATGGATATTTAGTACCCTAACAACCGCTCGCTTGGATTTAGAAATGCAACACATATTTCCGCTTCTTGGAGATGTATCTGTTAAAATTAGGAGTACTTTTAACATTGTTGTGTTAGATGAGTGTTGCACTTTTTTTTGTATCACTTACTGTACAGTACGGTGGACTTAATTGTTACAGTTGTTTTGTTTAATGTTGTTAATAATGAAATGACAAGCACGTGATGCTGTGGAACTGAGCAGACATTAACAAACCGAGGTCTTCAAAGTTATCCTTTTATTATCTAAATAACAACGTTGAAACAAGATTCTAACATCGACTGATTAACTGTAAAGTACTTACCTTCCAGAAGAGCCATGGACCTCCAGCCGAGTGTCACGTTCCTGACCTGATTTCCTTTATTTTGTCTTTGTTTAGTATGGTCAGGGCGTGAGTTGGGGTGGGCATTCTATGTTATGTGTTTCTATGTTGGGGTCATGGTTAATTAGCCTGATATGGTTCTCAATCAGGGGCAGGTGTTTTACGTTTCCTCTGATTGAGAACCATATTTAGGTAGGCTGTTCACACTGTTTGTTTGTGGGTGATTGTTGCTGTGTCTGTGTATGTCGCACCACACGGTACTGTTTCGTTTAGTTTAGTTTCGTTCTTTCATTCATTTTCGTGTGTTCCTTCCTGTTCGTGCGTTCATGTTATATGTTATCTAGTTCAGGTTTGTTCACATCGTTTATTGTTTTGTAGTTATCAAGTGTTCTTCGTGTTCGTCGTCTTTGTTTAAATAAAATCATTATGTATTCAACAAACGCTGCATATTGGTCCGATCCTTCTCGCCTCTCCTCGTCAGATGAGGAGGACGACTTAGACGAGCGTTACACCGAGAGGCAAGAAGGATGACCAAAACTTTGTTGAATCCCAAGATAATGATAACGCCACAGCTAGCAAGATTAGTGTTAGCCCTGTTAAGTCAGATGACAGTTCCAAACTGTTGCTCTCAGCATCCCTCTTCCGAGTCTTCCGGCATGCTTGCTACTCTCCTACAGGAAATTCAAGATGGTAACAAAGGTCTTTCACTGAAAATTGAAAAGAAATCAGCTGAACTCCATTCTTCCATTGATGACCTAATCTTCCCTGAATGATCTCCTTCTGAGATCAACTGAGGCTGAGTTGCGCATTAGCACAGTTGAAAATACTGTCACTCGACATGACCCGTTTATGAAACAGCTGCAGAAGGACAATGCCTATTTCAAAAACAAGGTGGACCAGATGGAAACCCAGAGCAGATGTAGCAATATCCGTGTGGTGGGATTAAAGGAGGACAGCGAGGGCTGTGAACCTGTCCGTTTCTTCACTCAATGGATCCCTGATGTCCTAGGTATGACCTACTTCACCAAGCCGCTGGAATCAAATGCTCCCACAGAACCTCAACACCGAAGCCCACGGCAGATGAGCCCACGGGCCTTCCTGATCAGGTTCCTCTGTTTCCAGGACAGGGAGAAGATACTGCGACTTGCAAGAGCCAAAGGGGACATCACCATCGATGGTAAGAAGGTCAGCCTTTTACCGGATATGAGCGTGGATCTCACCGACGTTGCAAGCAGTTCAATCCAGCCGCCAAAGCCCTGAAGGAGAAGAACATCATCAGCTACCTCATTCACTCACTCTAAAATTCAGTACAATGGCCGGAGCCATCTCTTTGAAACACCAGGAGAACCGTGTTTGATTCACGAAGGTCTGTCTATCCGTGGGATTTGACACAGTATATAGATTATTTCTTGTTTGTGCTGTCCTGGGACTGAACTGCTGATGTTTATTTGGAATTTGGATCTGTTTACCCCGGATTCGGTCGCTACAGTTGATTTGGACATTTTCAACTAACAGTTATTTTTCCCATGTTTAGTTCTATTACATTTACAGGAGAGTATATTTTGGTTTTGACAATATCCACTGGAGTGAAGCAAATTAGTAGGCTTAGGCCCATTGCTTTTTCCCCCATTTATGTTTATCCTCTTCTCCTGAAAAGAGACTCAAGCAGCCCTTATTGTAGACAGTAAAATATTCAGCCATAAATGTCTATTCACAACGTTTGTTTTCAAAATAGAGAGCTCATAGGTTTTAGTTTATACCAAATTTACGAGACATCTGGAGACAGATGCACCCACGGGATAGGGACTATTCTATTTATTCACAGCCACACAACACACACACACACACGCATAGGTAACCTTTTGCTATCAATCCAATTGTTCCAGAGTGTTAGATACTGATTATCTCCCCAGATTGCTTAGTGACCATTCTCCTCTGGTATTATCAATCTCCATTCCTACCAAGGAAAATAGAGCATATAGATGGAGACTAAGTCTACACTCCTGAAGAAACCTGAATGTTGCGCATTTATCAAAGAGCAGATCAATATTTTTACTTTGACAAACAAACCCTCCGCTCCTGACAGTTTCATTCTTCGGGATGCATCGAAAGTCTATCTGAGGGGACAGATCATTGCCTAGGCTAAAGGGTTGAAAAGAAAACACAGTGCTGAACTGAATGTCCTTGAATCTGAAATCTATGAGCTACAGAAAACCTACCAAAGAGGTCCCACTAAAGACCTATACAGTCTTTTTGGTAAAAAAACCCAGAATATAATACTCTGAACACGTATCAAGCTGAGAGGGCCATCACTAAAACAAAACAGTGTTACTATGAACTTAGAGAGAAAGTATTGGCAACTAAAAGCAGAGGAAAGTAATGCTGTAGAAAATCTTACTAATTAGATATCTTTCGACCGTACTGAAATGAATGATACTTTTAAGAAATATTACGAGGACCTCTACACTTCCCATTCAAGTGATGATTTATCAGAGATCGACTGCTTTCTCTCCTCTCTCAACCTCCCATGCCTGTCAGAGGAAGACAGAGAGCACCTTGGTGAATAGTTCTCAGTCCCTGAATTGTTGGAGGCCATTAAATCTTTACCTTCTAATAAATCTCCTGTGGAGGATGGCTTCCCTCCAGAGTTCTAATTAATTTAACGAACTGTTGGTACCTTCACGGAGCTACTTAAAAAAATGGGGAGGACAACTGTTTTCCAGAGTCTTTCTTTTAAGCTGTGATTACAGTAATTCACAAGAAAGGGAAAAACCTGCTAAAGTGCGCCTCATATAGACCAATCTCTCTCCTTAATACAGATTGTAAACTGGTCACCAAGATGCTATGTAAGAGACTGGAGTCATGTTTCCCCCTGTTGGTCAAGCCAGATCAGACTGGCTTCATAATTAGTAGATTGTCCTCCAATAATCTCAGAAGGTTCTTTGATATAATTCACCTTGCTAACAAAAACAAAATATCTAGTGTCGCAGTCTCCCTCGACGCCGAAAAGGCCTTTGATAGGGTTGAATGGCCATATCTCTTTCGCGTCTTGGAAAAGTTTGATTTAGGCACTGTGTTTGTAAAACTTGATAAAATCACTCTACAAAACTTCTAAAACTAGGATTTCTACCTATGGGATTACTTCCTCCTCTTCCCCTCTCTATATGGGGAACAGACAGGGTTTCCCTATTAGCCCCCACGTCTTCGCCCTCGCCTTCGAACTTAACCATAAGTTATAACTTTTTGAGGACAACCTTATCTTATTTCTAACAAACCCAGAACACTCCCTCTCTCACTTACAGTATTACAGTATTATAGTTATTTCTCTGGATATAAGGTCCATTTTGATAAAAGCAAAATCTTATCGTTGTCTGTCTTTGACCATCATACCATCAAGCATAAGTTTCCTTTTAGATGGTCACCTATGGGCTTCACATATTTGGGCATAATGGTGGATGGTAACCTAAACAACCTCTAGAAACTCAATCTGGCCAGCTTGTTGCAAAAGGTGGAGGTGACCTGTGTAAATGGATGGACTTGCCTCTCACTCTACTGGGTAGAATTTATGTAAATAAATGCTCTGCCCAGATTTCTATATTTGTTTCAATCTCTCTTCATCCCTGTTCCCGCAGCATTCTTTTCCTCTCTCAAGAAGCTGACCAGACGGTTTATCTGGCACGGCAAAACCCCTAGGGTTAGCCTGGACAAACTGACCCTTGATTACCGTCAAGGGGGCTTAAGCCTCCCCAATTTCATAATGTATTATTGGGCTGCGCAATCTAGATTTCTGGCTCAAAGGTTTGACATTGGTGTAACGATAGTCTATATCGTCCTCCTCATCGGACGAGGAGAGGCGAGAAGGATCGGACCAATATGCAGAGTGGTTGGTTTCCATGGTAATTTAATAACACGAAAACAAATATGCGATACAAAATAACAAAATGAAACTACCGTGACAGTCCCGTGTGGCGAAACACTAACAAGGAACAAACACCCACAAAACACACGTGAAACCCCGGCTGCCTAAGTATGATTCTCAATCAGGGACAACGATTGACAGCTGCCTCTGATTGKGAATCATACCAGGCCGAACACACAAAACCCCAACATAGAAAACAACACATAGACAACCCACCCAACTCACGCCCTGACCATACTAAATACATACAAAACAAGGGAAAACAGGTCAGGAACGTGACAATTGGTCCTTCTCCCTTATGGTTGACCATTGGATCGTTTGAGGTACATGAGAACACTGGGGCAGAATTATTCTACAAATGGGACATGAAATCTGTAAAAACTATCACAGAGAACCCTTTAATTACTCTATACATTCTGTCCTGGCATGGTGCAAACTGCATGAGCTGTTCAGACGAGAGGGATTTCTTTCCCCTAAAACCCCTCTATGGAACAATAGATTGATTCCTATGTTTTATTAGGGTGAATCTGAAGGGCCAAATGGGACCTACCTAAGATGTCACCAATTGAACAACTCTGCCGTGCAGACCAACCCGTGTTCAAGACCAATTCCCGTGTTTACGATGTTCTTATGTCAGGACTACCACTGCCTGAGCGAGATAATCCCCAATTTAGATGGGGAAAATGTCTGGGTATTGATCTTTATGAGGGACTATGGAGTGATCTTTGCAGGGATGGTGTCACATCCACATTGATCTCCAGAGGCAGTTTAATTTCATCCATTAGTTCTATATCACCCCAACAAGATGTAACCAGTTCAACCCTGATTTCTCCTCCCTATGTTTTAGATGTGGCTCAGATGAAGGAACATTACTCCATTCCACTTGGCAGTGTTCGAAACTACACCGTTTCTGGCAGGGGGTATGCGATAACATATCCTCAATTCATGGGGTTGCATTCCCTTTAGACCCAAAGCCACACTATAAAGCTAACAGAAATATTGCTAGAGATTCCCAAGAAATGGAAATCAGATAGCCACCTTGCAACTGGCTGAGGGTTATTGCAAGTTAATAGTTGTATCCCACTGGAGAAAATGCTTACTGCTTGAGGAATAAGTTAGACATTTTACAGAATTTGGCAACCTTTTGATTGTATGGAGAACCTCCCCTCATATTGATTGCATCTCTGTATAATACTCATGTAATGATATGATCCAATGTCTCATTTAAAATAAAACATATGTTTTATTGCATTTACATTCTTATCTGTTGTCTTGTAAGGTTATTGTCACTTTGTTACATTGTTGTCTAACACCTTCTCATTTTTGTTTTGAATGTTCTTAATAGGAAAATGCAAACAAAGTGATAATACAATGACAGAGAATGAAGAAGAACCCATAAAGGTCTCTGGACAGAATAACTACGCACTCTATAGTCAGTTGGTAATTGTGTCACGCTGAGCAGGTGAACCCAAGAGCAGACTCAGACAAGGAGACTGGGATGAGGTAACCAAGGTATTTATTGAAACACAGGGGGTAGATGGGGTGCATGCCAGGGGAAGCCAGGTGCGGAGGCTGAGGCGAGTTGGGACTGGGTAAGTAGGTCCGGAGAGGAATCCAAGGAACCAGTGGAGGGGGGGGGGGGGGGCAGATCTGTAATGGAGAGGAAAACAACGTCAGGCAAGGGAAAACAGGCATAACACAAAAACAGGATCTAAGTAAGAACAAACCTGTCTCTTATACACATCTAGATGTGTATAAGAGACAGGTTGTGGACAACGTAAGCTAGTGAGCAAGATTACGATCTGGGAGCGTGGAAGTGGCAGGGATGAGTATTTGTAGAGGTCTTGATTATGGAACAGGTTGCAGCTGGTGGGGATCTGCTCTGGCTCCAGCACACTTGTCTCCGTCCACACAATCACACACGCACACAAAGGGGGAGTCAGGGAGTGGCGGCAGGTTAGGGAGACACCGGATGAGCAGTAGAGAGCATGGCAGGTGCAGATGTAACAGTACCTCCCCCTCCCCACCACTACGGGAGCCACCAGGCTTATCTGGGTGTGAGGATTATAGAAAGCACGTAAGAGGGAGGGGTCCAGGTACTGGCAGCCACGGCCCTGACGGCGCACGTCCAAAAGCTGCCGGACGGTATAGGCAGGATGGTCATTGATGAGCTGAGGGGGTGGAGGAGCTGCTGCAGGAGGAGACGAGGCTGGAACTGACAGGTTTGATCAGGGATAAAGTGGCTTGCAAAAGTATTCACACCCCTTGGCATTTTTTGTATTTTGTTGCCTACAACCTGGAATTAAAATCGATTTTGGGGGGGTTTGTATCATTTGATTTACAAAAACATGCCTACCAATTTGAAGATGCAAAATATTTTTTATTGTGAAACAAGAAATAAGACAAATAAACTAAACTTGAGCGTGCATAATGATTCACCCCCCCAAAGTCAATACTTTGTAAAGTCACCTTTTGCAGCAATTACAGCTGCAAGTCTCTTGTCTCTATAAGCTTGGCACATCTAGCCACTGGGATTTTTGCTCATTCTTCAAGGCAAAACTGCTCCAGCTTTTTCAAGTGGATAGGTTCCGATGTTGTACAGCAATCTTTAAGTCATACCACAGATTCTCAATTGGATTGAGGTGTGGGCTTTGACTAGGCCATTCCAAGACATTTAAGTGTTTCCCCTTAAACCACTCGAGTGTTGCTTCAGCAGTATGCTTAGGGTCATTGTCCTGCTGGAAGGTGAACCTCCGTCCCAGTCTCAAATCTCTGGAAGACTGAAACAGGTTTCCCTCAAGAATTTCCCTGTATTTAGCATCATCCATCATTCCTTCAATTCTGACCAGTTTCCCAGTCCCTGTCGATGAAAACCATCCCCACAGCATGATGCTGCCACCACCATGCTTCACTGTGTTGGATGGTGTTCTCGGGGTGATGAGAGGTGTTGGGTTTGTGCCAGACAGTTTTCCTTGATGTCCAAAATGCTACATTTTAGTCTCATCTGACCAGAGTACCTTCTTCCATTTGTTTGGGGAGTCTACCACATGCCTTTTGGCGAACACCAAACGTGTTTTAATTGTTAATTTAATTAATTGTGCTCCGTGGGATGTTCAAAGTTTCTGATATTTTTTTATAACCCAACCCTGATCTGTACTTCTCCACAACTTTGTCCCTGACCTGTTTGGAGAGCTCCTTGGTCTTCATGGTGCCGCTTGCTTAGTGGTGTTGCAGACTCTGGGGCCTTTCAGAACAGGTGTGTATATATACTGAGATCATGTGATATATCATGTGACACTTAGATTGCACACAGGTGGACTTTATTATGTGAGTTCTGAAGGTAATTGGTTGCGCCAGATCTTATTCAGGGGCTTCATAGCAAAGGGTGTGAATACATATGCAGGTACCACTTTTCCATTTTCCATTCTTTTTAATATCTTTTTAAGTAATATTTTTCATTTCACTTCACCAATTTGGACTATTTTGTGTATGTCCATTACATGAAAACCAAATAAAAATACATATAAATTACAGGTTGTAATGCAACAAAAATGGAAAAACACCAAGGAGGATGAATACTTTTGCAAGGCACTGTACATGGAAGGTAGGGTGGATCTTGAGAGAGGCTGGGAGTTTCACGTGCACAGCAGAGGTATTAATGATACGATCAATTTCAAAGGGACCAATGAATCAGGGGGAAAGTTTCTTAGAAGCCACCTTCAACGTAAGGTCCTTCGATGGGAGCCATACCTTTTGGCCTGGAGTGTAGACTGGGGCTGAGGCACGGCGAAGGTTGGCTTAGGACTGTGTCCTGATGGAGGCACGAAGAAGGGCAGCCTGGGCCTTCCTCCAGGTGCGATGACAACGGCGCATATGGTCATGGACCGAGTGAACAGCCACCTCGACCTCTTGGACGTGGAATAAGAGAGGTTTATGACCCAGAGCACACTCAAATGGTGAAATATCTGACGTGGCGTTGGTGAGGGTGTTGTGGGCATATTCCACCCATGGTAACTAAACACTCCAGGAGGGTTAGCCGAAGTCGCGCAGCGTAGGACAGTCTTCATCTCCTGGTTGGCCTGTTCGGTCTGGCCGTTGGTCTGGGGGTGATATCCAGATGAAAGACTGACATTGATACCCAGTGCTGAACAGGAGGATCTCCATACTTGGGATTTGAACTGGGGTCCCCTGTCAGAAACGATGTCAGTAGGAATGCCATGCAGACGAAACACATGGGACACCAGCAGGTCTGCAGTCTCAAAGGAAGATGGATGTCATGTTTTGTCATTTATTTTCATGTCTTGTCCCTGTGCTTCCCTCTGCTGGTCTTATTAGGTTCTTTCCCTCTTTCTCTCTCTCTCTCTCCTCCTCCCTCTCTCCCTCTCCCGCTCTCTCTCTCTATCGTTCCGTTCCTGCTCCCAGCTGTTTCTCATTCTCCTAACGACCTCATTTACTCTTTCACACCTGTCCCCTATTTTGCCCTCTGATTAGAGTCCCTATTTCTCCCACTGTTTTCCGCTTCTGTCCTTGTCGGATTCTTGTTTGATGTTTGCTGTCCTGTGTCCTTGTTCCGCCCTGTCGTGTTTTTGCCTGGAATAAAGACTCTGTTTCTTTAAGTCGCTTTTGGGTCCGCATTAATCAGCATAACANAACTTTGTCCCTGACCTGTTTGGAGAGCTCCTTGGTCTTCATGGTGCCGCTTGCTTAGTGGTGTTGCAGACTCTGGGGCCTTTCAGAACAGGTGTGTATATATACTGAGATCATGTGATATATCATGTGACACTTAGATTGCACACAGGTGGACTTTATTATGTGAGTTCTGAAGGTAATTGGTTGCGCCAGATCTTATTCAGGGGCTTCATAGCAAAGGGTGTGAATACATATGCAGGTACCACTTTTCCATTTTCCATTCTTTTTAATATCTTTTTAAGTAATATTTTTCATTTCACTTCACCAATTTGGACTATTTTGTGTATGTCCATTACATGAAAACCAAATAAAAATACATATAAATTACAGGTTGTAATGCAACAAAAATGGAAAAACACCAAGGAGGATGAATACTTTTGCAAGGCACTGTACATGGAAGGTAGGGTGGATCTTGAGAGAGGCTGGGAGTTTCACGTGCACAGCAGAGGTATTAATGATACGATCAATTTCAAAGGGACCAATGAATCAGGGGGAAAGTTTCTTAGAAGCCACCTTCAACGTAAGGTCCTTCGATGGGAGCCATACCTTTTGGCCTGGAGTGTAGACTGGGGCTGAGGCACGGCGAAGGTTGGCTTAGGACTGTGTCCTGATGGAGGCACGAAGAAGGGCAGCCTGGGCCTTCCTCCAGGTGCGATGACAACGGCGCATATGGTCATGGACCGAGTGAACAGCCACCTCGACCTCTTGGACGTGGAATAAGAGAGGTTTATGACCCAGAGCACACTCAAATGGTGAAATATCTGACGTGGCGTTGGTGAGGGTGTTGTGGGCATATTCCACCCATGGTAACTAAACACTCCAGGAGGGTTAGCCGAAGTCGCGCAGCGTAGGACAGTCTTCATCTCCTGGTTGGCCTGTTCGGTCTGGCCGTTGGTCTGGGGGTGATATCCAGATGAAAGACTGACATTGATACCCAGTGCTGAACAGGAGGATCTCCATACTTGGGATTTGAACTGGGGTCCCCTGTCAGAAACGATGTCAGTAGGAATGCCATGCAGACGAAACACATGGGACACCAGCAGGTCTGCAGTCTCAAAGGAAGATGGATGTCATGTTTTGTCATTTATTTTCATGTCTTGTCCCTGTGCTTCCCTCTGCTGGTCTTATTAGGTTCTTTCCCTCTTTCTCTCTCTCTCTCTCCTCCTCCCTCTCTCCCTCTCCCGCTCTCTCTCTCTATCGTTCCGTTCCTGCTCCCAGCTGTTTCTCATTCTCCTAACGACCTCATTTACTCTTTCACACCTGTCCCCTATTTTGCCCTCTGATTAGAGTCCCTATTTCTCCCACTGTTTTCCGCTTCTGTCCTTGTCGGATTCTTGTTTGATGTTTGCTGTCCTGTGTCCTTGTTCCGCCCTGTCGTGTTTTTGCCTGGAATAAAGACTCTGTTTCTTTAAGTCGCTTTTGGGTCCGCATTAATCAGCATAACAATGGAAGCTTGGAGAGAGGAATGAAGTGGGCCGCTTTGGAAAATCTGTCAATTATGGTGAGGATGACTTAGTTACTGTTGGATGGGGGAAGACCAGTGACGAAGTCCAGAGCTATGTGTGACCAGGGGCGACTTGGTATGGGAAGAGGGCGAAACGGGCCGGACGTGGGTTTAGTGGAGGTCTTATTCTGGGCACAGACCGAGCAGGCTGAGAAAAACTCCTGGACATTTCTCTCCATGGTAGTCCCCCAAAAGCGCTGGACCAGTTCATACCCGGGTGACAGGTGAGGTGAGTAGGAAGGGCCCACTGAAGAACATCAGAGCAAACTGAATCTGAAACAAACAGAGCATTTCTAGGACCATTCCCGGGGACAGGCTGGTTCTGCGGAGCCTGGCGAATGCGGTACTCGATCTCCCAGGAGACGGCGGAAACGATGCAGATGGATGGCACAATGGCTTCAGGCTCGGAACCAGTGTTGTCGGCGGTGCACTGGCGGGAGAGGACGTCAGGCTTGGTATTCCTAGAACTGGGGTAAGTGTGAAGTTGAATCTCCCGAAGAGCAATGCCCACCTGGCTTCCCGGGAATTCAGACGCGGGACAGCTTTTTGTGGTCCGTCCACATGATGAAGGGGAGAATAGAACCCTCCAGCCAGTGACGCCATTCCTCAAGAGCTGGCTTCCCTGCCAGGAGTTCCGGGTTACCGATGTCAAAATTTCTCTGCAGGTGAGCGCTTAAGCGCGGGAAAAGAATGCACATGGGTGGAGCTTCTGATCAGAGGGGGAACATTGGGATAGAACAGCACCTACCCCGGTGTCAGAGGCATCCACCTCCACGATGAACTGGAATTCTGGGTCTGGCTGAGTGAGGACTGGAGCGACGCTTGAGTTCCAAGAACCCTGCCTCTGCTTCAGGAGTCCAGTGGAACGGAGGTGGAGGTGAGAGTGGTGAGAGGTGCTGCAAGACGGCTGTAGTCGCGAATGAAACGCCTAAAAATGTGCAAACCCCAGGAAACGCTGTAGCTGATTCAGGTTTGAGGGCGCAGGCCACTGTGACTGCCCTGACCTTGGCGGAATCCATACATAACCGTCCCTGTGCAATAATATAACCCAGGAAAGACACAGAGGAAGCATGGAACTCACATTTTTCAGCTTTAGCAAAAAGCTTATACTCCAACAGTCGTTTGAGAATGTGTTACTGGTGAGCCTCAGAGTCCTTTGAAAAAATCTGAACATCATTCACATAGGGAAAAACGAAGCGTCCAATCACATCCCTCAGTACATTGTTGACTAGGCTCTGGAAAACAGCAGGGGCGTTAGTGAGACCAAAAGGCATGACCAAGTACTCAAAGTGTCCAAGTGGTGTGTTGAACGCCGTTTTCCACTCGTCCCCCTCTCTGATGCGGACCAAATGGCAAAAGCAGAACTGATGAGTGGCAATGGGTACTTGTTCTTCACAGTGATGTTATTTAGCCCACGGAACAACCGGCTACAGGGGAGAGGAGCTCCAGGCTTAATGGCGCAGTCGTACGGCCGATGAGGCGGCAGCGACAGGGCGTGGTGCTTGCTGAACACAGGAGCTAGATCGTGATACTCGAGAGGAACTGATGACAGGTCCGGAGGTTCTGGAATGGACTGGGACACAGACAAGGCAGTGGCAAGGGCAGAATGAAGACAATTTGAGTGACAGAATGTATTCCAAGTGGTTACCTTTCCGGTGGTCCAGTCGATCTGTGGATTGTGCAGCTTTAACCAAGAATGGCCCAGAACCAGGGGAGAGTGAGGGCAGTTGATTATGTGGAGACTGATTCTTTCCTGGTGAATCCCAGAGAGACAAAGGATGACAGGAACAGTTCTCACAGACGCGGGCGGGGAGCTGTCCATTCAGAGCGTTGGCATCGAGGGGTGAATCGAGTGGAACAGTGTCCAGGCCCAACTGAATAACAACACCTCGGTCCAGGAAACTCTCGTCGGAGCCCGAGTCGATGAGTGCAGGCAGTGGAAAAGCCTGGCTCTGCCACACACGGTTGCCGTCTAGCAAGGGTCTGGGGGAGATGGGCCGGCGATTTGGCTCAACAGTATATCCCCCACAACTGCCAAGATACCTCCTTTAGCTGGCCGCAGAGAACAAGTGGAGACGAAGTGACTAACTGTTTCCCCAAACAGGGGGAAGATTGGGTGCAGGCCAGGGGAAGCTCGGGCGGGTTGCAGGAAGCCAGGTGTGGAGGCTGAAGCTGGAGCGAGGGGAGTTAGGACTGGGTAAGCAGGTCCGGAGAGGAATCGAAGGAAGCAGTAGAGCGGGTGCCCAGGACAGAGTAGCAGGACTGACGAGATATGGGACTGGAGACAGGGACCAGAGTCAGAGCGTGCTGAACTGTAGCGGAGAGGAAAACAGCATCAGGCAAGGGAAAACAGGATCAGACTGACTGAGCTGAGATTACGATCTGGCAGTGTGGAAGTGGCAGGGCTGAGTATTTGTAGAGGTCTTGATTATGGAACAGGTTGCAGCTGGTGTGGATCTGCTCTGCCTCCAGCACATCTGTCTCCGCGCACACAACCACACACACAAAGAGGAAAATGGAGAGAGCACTGGAGGAGTGGCGGCAGGTTAGGGAGACACAGGATGAGCAGTAGAGGGCGTGGCAGGCGCAGATGTAACAAATTGGGGATATTCTACTTCTTACTTGCAGCTGTATCACCTGTGTGATAGTTTCCTAACATGCCAGTGTACATGACAAAATTCTACTATACCTACTGCCAAGTCTTGTTCTAAAAATAAAAATAAATCCTCCATCTATAGTCATGCACATTGTATTGCTCCACAGCTGCACCGGTCAGGCCACATCAATTCCGAGCCCCACCCAATATCCAACATAGGGAATGATTTTTCTCCGCAACCCGACCCACGCGCATAGATTTGTTCCGAGAGCCGCCAAATATCATATATTTATTTAAGTGTTTTTATGACTCCACATCAGTAGGCTATTTTATTATTTTCCTCCCTGCATGAATTACTTTGTCTGCATGTCTATTGAACATTTGGATAAAAGGAAACCATGCCATGGATTCAGAAACTCTTTTTACTTTTACAATGAGATGCAGCACATTGACAACTAAAATCGATCTGAAAGAAAGGGCATTCTAATTAGCCTTCTTACCTAATGAAAGCCTATAGCCAACAAAACAAGACTTTTACATGAAATATGGTTCAGATAATCAAATATTTTAATTGAAACTTAAATTAACAATTCCTAGAATCAATTCTTGAATTAATGTAATAATTAACTGATAATAAACTGAATTAGCCTATGGTAAACAAATACCTTTCCCTCGCACAGCACCCGTTTCCACAATGGTGAGATCTATTTCATAAGTTGTTTTTTATTTTTCCGGTTAGGCCTACGTTAGCCACTTTCACATGAGCTAGGCTAGCCAGGGAAAGTACACTTGGCAACATATTCTCACATGGGGGAATGTAACATACGTTTCAGCACCACATAAACAATGGAAAGTTCCCTGATCTACTGCGTGCGTGGCTGGTAACCTATGTCTGCCTCACCTCTCACAGAATGGAATTCGCAACACAACACAACAAGCTCCAGTTTGTAAAACATATATTATCTTGATTTAAAATGTTCCTGACCCGCAATATAATTGTTGAGGGCCTCGTTTCCCAGAGCCTTCGTAGCGATACTGTCATTGTTAGAACAATCTGGTGTTTCTTTGGTAGCTGAGGTGTTTCCCCAGATTCTTCGTTAGTAACATGACTCTTAAAAACCTTCACACATCTACAGGTGATCCAGACCACTCGTAGAGCAGCCAAAGTGTATTAGCCAAAGTGCATCGTAAAATGCTCTTTTGCCCTTCAGAGATCAACATAAAATCTCTGCTTAACATAGAATAAAGATGTTTTGGCTATATGTCTGACGGCCGATAACTTCAGAACGAAGGTGACTACAAATAAAAAGTTACCAAAGGATAAAATGATGCTTGAAATGAAAACCAAGATGACTGCAATGAAAGTTACAAAGGCTACAGGAGCCTACAGTATATAGGCTATTTGAATCATATTGAAATCAATTTCATGTTCAATGAATTTAGTTATATTTCGCGACTAGGCCACTGTCTGTATTTTTTACCTTAATGTGTGACAACATGTGCGCAATGATGTGCCCAATCTGTGATTTACAGCATTATTATTGGTAAGCATAATAAGCCTCCTCAATAGCCTATTTTCAGCCATAGGTCGTAATATCTCTCTAGGAGCTGATCCGTCGTCAAGTTGTAACGATAGTCATTTTCTTCCTCCTCCTCGGACGAGGAGAGGCGAGAAGGATCGGACCAATACGCAGAGTGGTTAGTTTCCATAGTGATTTAATATAACAAAAACAATATGCGATACAAAATAACTACCGTGACAGTCCTGTGTGGCYAAACACTGACACAAGAACAAACACCCACAAAACACACGTGAAACCCCGGCTGCCTAAGTATGATTCTCAATCAGGGACAACGATTGACAGCTGCCTCTGATTGAGAATCATACCAGGCCGAACACACAAAATCCCAACATAAAAAACACACATCGACAACCCACCCAACTCACGCCCTGACCATACTAAATAAATACAAAAACAAGGGAAAACAGGTCAGGAACGTGACACAAGTGTGTGGAATAATTCTGATGTTAAGTTAGGATTTGAATGGAGAAAGCTGATCTAAGAGCAGCGCTGCTTTTCTTTTGATTCTATCAATATCGACACATGGTCTAACAACTCACTTAGCGAATGTTCTCTCCAAGTGCTTGTTTGGGGAACACTGTTAAAAAGTTGTCTCTTAAATAAATAATGAAATAAATATCCACCCAAAACCACTCATTCCTATAATTTACAGATTTACATAACACAAAACATATATAAGAACAATATTTTTTGTCTACAAATGTTTAATTTTGTCATCATAATAAGGTTGGTAGCAATATGTGAAAATGAGTTAGAGCACTCATTACGCATTTGGGTCCCAAGGTTTTCATATGAACAATCATGTCGAGTGGTTCCAATGACGCATTTGATGCGAGCCATCCGTCGCTGGTGACTTTCTTCAGCAAAGATGGCTGACAAAACGTTACGGTGGAAGCATATGTAAGTAAAAAAAAAAAAAAAAAAAAATTACGTTCAAACGCCTCTCCTGTGAATTAATGACCCGCGACATATGCCTAGTGTCCTGAAACAGGTCGCATATGTGGGAACTCCAAGAATGTTGGAAAAGCATTCCAGGTGAAGCTGGTTGACAGAATGCCAAGACTGTCTAAAGCTATCATCAAGGCAAAGGGTGGCTCCTTTGAAGAATTTAAAATATATTTTGATTACTACATGATAATAGGTGTTATTTCATAGTTGATGCCTTCACTATTCTACAATGTAGGAAATAGTATAAATATAGAAACCCTTGAATGAGTAGGTGTCCAAACTTTTGAATGGTACTGTATGTATGTATATCTCACCATAAAGAATAAACATTGAGAGGATGTGCTTTACTTTGAATGATTGGCATCTAGAGTTGCCATAGCTATGAGGCTTTAGCGTCAGCATAACTGCCATTTAATGACCATTCTGAAGTGTACCATAGCTTTGGTACAACATTTACATAAAACATTGTTTAAGACAAAGCCACCACTGGATGAACTACATTTTATATCAAACTGATTGGTAGGTTTAGAAGCAAAATAGGCATTTAAGTTGTTCCTCTCAACAATGTGTTCAATATCAGCTTTATAATGTATTGTAATTGAACATTCCATCTGAGTCCTCCGGCCCAGTGAACAAGCAGCTATTTCTGATCAAATGTAGCTTTTTATGGCTGCAATCCCGCTAACGGGATCGATATGACAACAGCCAGTGAAAGTGCAGGGCGCCAAATTCAAAAAGCAGAAATCTCATAATTAAAATTCCTCAAACATACATGTGTCTTATATCATTTTAAAGGTAATCTTGTTGTTAATTACATTTACATTTAGGTCATTTAGCAGACGCTCTTATCCAGAGCGACTTACAAATTGGTGCATTCACCTTATGATATCCAGTGGAACAACCACTTTACAATAGTGCATCTAACTCTTTTAAGGGGGGGGGGTGGTCAGAAGGATTWARTTTATCCTATCCTAGGTATTCCTTAAAGAGGTGGGTTTCAGGTGTCTCCGGAAGGTGGTGATTGACTCCGCTGACCTGGCGTCGTGAGGGAGTTTGTTCCACCATTGGGGTGCCAGAGCAGCGAACAGTTTTGACTGGGCTGAGCGGGAACTGTACTTCCTCAGAGGTAGGGAGGCGAGGTTAATCCCACCAAAGTGTCCGATTTCAAATATGCTTTTCAGCGAAAGCACTACAAATGATTGTTAGGTCACCACCAAACCCCAATAGGCACAGCCATTTTTCCAGCGAAAGATAGCTTTCACAAAAAGCAGAAATAGAGATAAAATTAATCACTAACCTTTGATGATCTTCATCAGATGACACTCATAGGACTTCCTGTTACACAATACATGCATGTTTTGTTTGCTAAAGTTCATATTTATATAAAAAAATCTGAGTTTACATTGGTGCGTTACATTAACTAGTTCCAAAATCATCAATAGATTTTGCATAGCCACATCGTTTCAACAGAAATACCCATCATAAATGTAGATGATAATACAAGTTATACACATGGAATTATAGATATACCTCTCCTTAATGCAACCGCTGTGTTAGATTTCAAAAGAACTTTACGAAAAAAACATACCATGCAATAATCTGAGACGGCGCTCAGAACAATAGCCAAATTAGCCGCCATGTTGGAGTCAACAGAAACCAGAAAATACATGATAAATGTTTCCTTACCTTTGATGATATTCATCAGAATGCATTCCCAGGAATCCCAGGTCCACAATAAATGCTTGAGTTGTTCGATAATGTCCGTTATTTATGTCCAATTAGCTACTTTGGTTAGCGCGTTTGGTAAACAATTCCAAAGTCACAAAGCGCATCCACTAAAACGTGACGAAATGTCCAAAAGTTCCATAACAGTCAGTAGAAACATGTCAAACGATGTACTGAATCAATCTTTAGAATGTTGTTAACATACATCTTGAATAACGTTCCAACCGGAGAATTACATCGACTTCAGTTGAGCATGGAACAGAGCTGCCTATCACGTAAACGCGCATGGTCAAAGCATGGTCAGCTCGTGGCAGTGGTGACTAATTCCTGTCTCCTTCGGCCCCCCTTCACATTAGTCATCAGACAAAGTTCTATTGACTGTTGACATCTAGTGGAAGCCGTAGGAAGTCATCCATGAAAACTCATCCATATCTCGCTGTAATTTCAATGAGAGCTTGGTGGAACAGGAAGTGGAACTTCTCAGGTTTTTGCTTCCCATATGAGTTCTGTTATACTCACAGACATAATTCAAACAGTTTTAGAAACTTCAGAGTGTTTTCTATCCAATACTAATAATAATATGCATATATTAGCAACTATGACTGAGGAGCAGGCCGTTTACTCTTGGCATCTCTGTGCACCTTTCATCCAAGCTACTCAATACTGCCCCTGCAGCCATAAGAAGTTAGAAGGCAGGCAAACTCTCGAAGTGGGCCACCGTCAATGGCTCCCTCCCTGTACATTTCCGCATCTACAAACTATGTTTAGCTTGCGGGAAGCGGTGAAGTGCAGCCTCTTAAAGGCTCTAGAAGTGGACAAACATAAACCATATTGACTAATGGTCTAATCTCGATACACTTTTGCAGCCAGCCAGGAGAGCACAGTCTTCGGATAAATTCTGTAAAATAACAAAAGCCAACATTAACCCAAAAGAGTTGATTGTTCACAATTTGTGAATATCAAACACTTCATCTGTGGATGGAGAGCCAGCTGGGATTTGTTGGGGCAGTAGTTTCCTGAAAAACAAGAATCAATGTAGTCAAATCAAGTTTATTTTATTTATTTTATATAGCCCTTCGTACATCAGCTAATATCTCGAAGTGCTGTACAGAAACCCAGCCTAAAACCCCAAACAGCAAGCAATGCAGGTGTAGAAGCACGTAGTCTGCCATAAGTGCCCAATGTCACTGGTTCTCAAACCTCTGTTCTGTGACCCCATATGTTTAAAAAAAAAAGTAGTAGTAGCCCTGAAATAGCTCACCAAACTCAACTAGTGAAGTTCTTGATGATAAGTTGACAAGTTGAATCAGTTGTGCCATCTCGGGTATATATCAAACGCATGTAACGGCTAGGGATCCCCGAGGTTTGAGAACCACTGACCTATGTTAGTCATAGGCATTAAGGAGCCCCACTACTTATGTCATTGTTGAATCTGTCTGAGTTAAAAAGTACTCACCTCCACCTGATCCTCAGCCAACCAAAGAATGTACAAAACCACATCTGCAACAATTAGGCTGTCCTCCACCGTTCCTGCCTGGGCACTTATCATTGGCAGATGACATGGATTAATCAAGACAAGGTTTCCAAAACCATGTCGTGGGCTCCAGCGAATGTTACGATGTCATATATGCATTTAGAAAATTCCACATTAATACGTTTGATGTCAAGTACTTTTTCGTTGTGAAACCAAATATCTTTATGTACTTTACCTGAAATGGTTGAGGGGAGGAACCTCTTCTTGCTTCCTCAGTCTACATACCACTTTTTTGTTGTTGTAAAATGTAACATTGCACTCACCCTCGTAAGACCAGCATTCTTCAAGAGCCTATAGAACAGTGAAATTAAATAATTAATGCGAAATGAGTCAGTGGTGTCATTGTTTTTCATTCCATTGGATATAATAGGAATTCAAAGTAATTCTATAAAATAAAAAACTATGAAAAATTTCCCTCCAAAAACTTCACTTCAGAATCTTTGTTGTCGGACAACACCACGATCTTGTCTGACCCTTCAATTTCCATTCCATCAGAGTCACCGTCTCCTGACCACTTAGTGAAGACGTTAACCCAATTGGCAATGCAGCCTCTTATCAAGACATTATCTTACATGTAATGCCTGAAAAAGTCACCATTTTAAATGACATCAAAATATAAAAGTTAAGCGATACATTAACAATTTCCACTGACTTACATCTATGATATAACAGTTAACAGTTGCATACAATGACCTAGTCACTTACAATAATTCCTTTAATGGATCTTTTAAGATAATCAGAAATAGTATGAAACTTTTAGCACACATTTGCAAGCAGGTAAAGTAGTCTATACTTGTGTACTGAGGCATTCGGGATCACTCAACAGGACAGAGAAAACAGACACATACTCGCATTCAAACAAAAGACAATGAAGAAATTGACAACTCGTAAATGGCATGAAATAAATCAAAACGTGTTGATCAAGTGTAGCAGTTTGAATTGCATTAACAGAAATTAGCCTACCGTAATTTAACATTGTAGTTTATTAAAAAAACGGGGATCAACGCTGACATTTACTGTTGGTGATATTGTATATGTAACGGGAATGAATCAACATTAAGGTAGCCAAAACAATTCACAACGACACAATAAATGTGCACGATTTGTCGGGAGACAGAAACATGCCTTTAGTGCGTCTTCGCCACACACCCATTCCCTCCCTGTCAATAGACATAATCTAGTATTTACAAGGAATAGGCCTAGGCGTAACCTTTAACGTTGTCAAGTATAAAGCAGTAGTCATTTATGGAAAACAAATGAAAAACCAAAGGGCCATGCGGAGCATCGAAACCAATGATTACTTTTTACAGATGCCTGTTTATTCATAAAAAGCAGAAGATAGTAAATATCATTCATCACAATGGTTAGCATATGCAAATGAATAGGAAAACATTCAAACCGTATTATTTGGACTACATTTAGCCTAACTGGGAACACATATGGCACGGGGAGAAGCCGATTGTTTGTCAAATCCAGATTAAATATAGGTCCACGTATCGGACATTTGCAACACCAACACAGGCTCTCCTCAGGGATGTGTTTCGTCCCCGCTCCTGTACATCTTGTACTCTAATAGTTGTATTAGATTCTATCCTGACAGACACCTCGTTACGTTCGCTGATGACACTGCCTTGATCAGCCTGTTGCATGAGAACGAGGAACGCCTTGGCCCGGTCCTAAATGACTCTGTAGAGTGGTCCTCAATACCAGTAAGACCAAAGAGATGTGCATAGACTTCAGGAAGCGTACAACACCTACCTCTGCAACATCTATCAGTGGTCAGAACGTAGAGATTGTATATCTGGGTGTCCTTTTGGACAATAAGCTTCAGTGGAGTAAATGTACAGACCTGATCTACAAAAAGAGTCAACAGAGACTGTACTTTCTCAAATATCTGGGATCTTTTAATGTTAATTCTACTACACTGACTCTGTTTTACAAATCTATAATTGAGAGTATTTTTACTTTTTGTATTGTTTTTTGGTTTGGCAATGCCACTGTCAGCCAGAGAAATATACTGAGAAGGATTATCACCACAGCAAGCAGGATACTTTGAGTCAAACTGACAGGCCTGGATGAGATCTTTAAGTTCAGGGCCCTCCGCAAGGCTCACAAAATAATTTTAGACCCAAGCCACCCACTGTATCAGGACTTTGAACTACTCCCCTCTGGGCGCAGGTATAAGGCACCCCTCGGCAGGAAAAACAGAACTAGACAATCATTTGTGGCAGGTGTGATATCCCTCCTAAATAGCTTGGGCTAATGTTACTATCGACCCAAGGCCAGCAGGCTAGTCTCTTTGTATTTGTATGTAACTGTTTATGAAAGTTGTATTGTCAATTTGTTTTGTATTTAAAAGCCACTTTAAACATGTACATGACACTGCAAAAAAATGTCCCCATGGGGACAATAAAGTCAGTAAAGTCTGTAGAGCTAAATCATTAAGAAACATAGCTGAAATGTTCAGGCTTTGTCATGATCTGTGATCAAAATCAAGACCAGATTATTATGATAAGAGAGAGAATATTTTTATTTGTCAAATGAAAATCAAGC
Source organism: Salvelinus sp. IW2-2015 (assembly GCF_002910315.2). Taxonomy (NCBI): domain Eukaryota; kingdom Metazoa; phylum Chordata; class Actinopteri; order Salmoniformes; family Salmonidae; genus Salvelinus; species Salvelinus sp. IW2-2015. The sequence goes on along the minus strand of NW_019942528.1, from coordinate 596,588 downwards.
ATCGATCATCATGTCACCAGAATAAGACGCTCAATATTTATTGGAAAGCAGCATGAAGCTCATCACCTTGCACTTTCACCACCCTGTGAAGTTTATCATACATTATTTAATCTGTAGCCTAATAAACTGCATGCTTTACCGAGTCGAAGTGGAAGGACCACACCATATCATCGTGTGACTAAAAATGTCCTTCGATATGATGGTTATTATATCAATATTTGCTCATGAAGGAATTTCCACCGCCATTCCCACATAATACACAAAACGATCCCACTATGTCGACACAAATTATCTTCCAGCATTTATAAAATTACAACCAAACTTCCTGTTTCCATCACAGCCTTCGTGATATTTTTTATATGACATGACTTTACTCTCATAAAAACTGTGGATGGAAAGGCGTGTATAACATGTCTCTCTTTCAACAGTTTGTGCTTTAGTAAGGTTGGTCTCTTAGCAGTCATTGCTATGATTATTAACTGTACTGTAGAGATGGAATGTAAATCCCAGAATATTAATTTGGTAGTGGCAGCAGCAGAGAAGTTTTCGGGAGAGACAGATTTACTGCAGAAGAGCTACAGGATGTTGAATAATTTTTTTGTGGGTCCCAAATGTGTAATTCACACTTATTTATTTATTTGCACCAAAGATAACAAGTGACAGACAACAACACAGATAAAAAACCTATTTAAAAAAAAAGTTGTGCTGGTGTGGTTGGAAGCCCAAGGGCTTGTATGAAAACCACACCAAAAAATAAATAAATACAATACAAAAATAAAAAAGATAAGAAAACCTACTAATTATAAATGTATAAATGAATTTGTCAGTAATCACGAGAAAAATATTTATATTTGTTTTGTTTAAATGTGTGTCTGCATGTGAGTGTGTGTGAGAGTTAGGTCATATGGAGGAGATTACTGAGTAGTTTGGTTCATCAGGCTGACCCGCAGTCTTCGATTGAAGTTATTGAGGGATGATGAGAATGAGAAGGCCGATTGTGGATGAGGTGGCATCGATGATAATAACGAGAAATGGGTTTTCATTTTTTTGTGTTTCTATGAAACAGAAGGAGCGTGCTTTACGCATCAAAATGTTGGATTGGAATGTGTCGTGTGTGGATCTTCAAAGCAGGGTGTTATCTCTGGGGTGGCGCTAGAAGTAAATTCATAGGATATACGTGAAGAATTGGATCAAGTGGTTGGTGCACAACGACTAACTCGCATGGTGGATGGAGTGTGGAAGCCCAGTCCATCCATTCTATTGTTTTTTTTAAATGAAGAGTCTCTCCCTTCTCACGTGTATTTGGGTTGGATGCCCAAACCCATGCAGTGTGTTAAATGTAAATTATTTGGTCATGTGTCAAGTGTATGTAGAGGAGTATTACATGCCAGCTGAGCCTAAATTCTGCAATTGTGGTGGTGAACATTCATCTGAATTTCTGAAGTGTCCTGTTAGGGTGAAGGAGATGGAGGTGGCAAGAATAAGACCTGTCCAGAATGTCTCCTATCTGGAGGCGAGAAGAGCGGAAGAAAGGAGTGTAGTTGAATAAGTAATGGTAGTTCCTTGTCAACAGAGGGATCCTGACATGTTGCATGTTAAAAAGGTGGACTTTTGTATTTTGTATTATCTTTGGTCCCTCCCCCACAATGGGATATATATATATATATATTTATACATTTATTTATTTTTGTTTTTGTTTCAATACCCTGTACAGTAGGTGGCGGCAATACAACAATAGGTTTAGTCTAAAACTTTAAAGAAGAAGAAGAACTAATTGTTTTCCAAATGCCCTAATGGATTGTTGATGTGTGTATCAGAGGTGGGACAACGAGGAAGGATTTTCTGGAAAGCTGTCAGAAGCGGATGATGAAGTGGATTCTGAATCTAATGGTGGTAGAATCAAGAAGAATTGGAATATTGTCCAAAATAAAGGAAACAGCGAAGTAGATGACAGTGATGAGAATGTCTCTTCGTATCTTGTAGGAGTATGGTTTGTAAATCAGGAGCAGCTGATCGAATTACCAATCTTGAGGAATCCATTTGAGATATCCAAATTGGTGGCGAGAGTGCTGGGTAGAGTGAAGGTTGTGAGGATCACGAGAGACGGGCTTGTTTAGATTTTTTTGTGTCTCTGAGGATCAGAATAAAGGTGTGTTGCGTCTCACCCGATTTTACAAGTTTGAAGTGTCGCGTGTGTCTCTTAGGAACAGGGCACCCCTCAAGGGGGTTATATCTGGAGTCTCGTAGGAAGTAGATGTTTAAGAGATAAAACATATTCCTGGAGTGATTGATGCACGTCGGATGAATTGTGTGGTGAATGAAGAAAAAGTTAAGTCTATCTGTTCTTTTGTTTTTTGATATGGAGTCACCCTACTCAAGTGCAGTTAGGGTATATTAACTACAGAGTCGGAGCATTTACCCCAAGACCAATGGGATAAATGCGATCATTGTAATGCTTTTGGTCATGTTTCAAAAGTGTTTGCAGAAGGGAGAAGCCGAAATGTCCAAGTTGTAGAAAATATCATATGTGTTATAAAAGTGTTGCAATTGTGGTGGGAACCATGAAGCCACGTCTTTCGAATGCCCAAAGTCAGGGCTATCCAGAGCATATCATATGCAGCAGCTGTTAAAAGGGTTGAGGGTGTGAATGGTGCACTTGAAGAGTCCATAGTGGTGGATAGGCCTTCACTGCAGGCTGCAGGGATTGCCTTTCACCAGCTGGATCCTGACATTTTAAAGGTTAAGAAGGTGGACTTTGTGGCCTTTATAGCTATGGTGATAATGGCACTGCCAAGGTGGAGAGAAAGTTCAGGAAGATAGAAATCATTGTGGAAGTGGCAGAGCGGTTCCTGGGGCTGAAAGATTTCTCGGCAAAGGAGTAATATGGAATATTAACACAAGCCGTAGCAATCGCTCAGGCCCTAGAGCCTGAGAAGGGACATATGGAGAATTGAAAGAAGTGGGAGTTTAATTTTGTTTTGTCAATGTACAATTTTTTTATTTAGGTGGATTAAGTTAGTTTCCCTATCATGTATGGGTGCTCCCGAATGGCGCAGCGGTCTAAGGCACTGCATCTCAGTGTCACTACAGACCCTGGTTCGATTCCATGCTGTATCACAAAAGCCTGATTGGGAGTCCCATAGGGCAGCACACAATTGGCCTAGCGTCGTCGTGGTGAAGGGTTTGTGCGGGGTAGGCCGTCATTTGTAAATAATAATTTGTTCTTAATTGACTTGCCTAGTTAAATAAAAACTAATAAAATGTATGGATTTTCTTTTTACCTTGTTTTGGTTTCAACCCGTCCAGTTGGTGGCGGCAATACACCTTTTTGGGTTGTAGTCCGCCATAAAACCCACAGAAGCACTCTGTGCATCTCTGCTAGGAGTTCCACTATTTGTGACCTATAAAGGTAGAACCACTTGACAAAATGTTTCGAAGAAAACTGACAGCGTTGGATTATCATAACCCCTCTGGATTTGACTGCAACGGTAGCTATAACAAAACCACGATAAACAAGCTATCTGCTAGTGAATGACGTGCACTTTCAGAGCCACCCATTGCCATGCTCAAAATATGTAGCTGTAGCATCTAGCTAGCTAACGTTAGTTGTTACCATACTGTCTTTGACGTTACTCTTAAGTCAAACATTTCGATACAGCCATGTATGTAATATGTATGCATGTTTTGTTTATATTAACTGTGTTAATAATACAAAATTATTAACCTGTGAGTCTTGTTAGGTCAGGTTTTGTGCATTTGCCCAGCTAACTAGCTTTTTGGGAGCTAGCTAAGCCAGGTAGTTGGCTAACTAGCGTAGCTAGTTTACGAACAGCAGTGCTAGGGAGGCAGTGGAGACGGAGAACGCAACTAGGTAATGTTAGATAATTAGCTAACTTTAGCTAGGCTAGGGGTGGCATCTGAAAGTGATACTCTCTATATTCCTTGTTGGTATATTATAAGTGAGTTGCCTTAGGAATTTTCATATGCGAATTTCTGCCGGTTCAATATAAATGTGGTGAGTGCTGTATATTCCCACTAGCTCCCCAGTTATTATAACACAGCCTATAATTTAACACAGGAAATCTATTATTACCACTATTTGTGCATCTAGTTATTGTGTCACTGTCTTCATGTTCTGCTTTGCACAGATGAGACAGAGTTCAGGAATTTCATTGTGTGGCTGGAAGACCAGAAAATCAGACACTACAAAATTGAAGACCGGGGCAACCTGAGAAATATCCCCAGCTCGGAATGGCCCAAGTCCTTTGAGCAGGTGAGCAGCAAGGCTAGCTGCAGGGCCAGTCAAAGGTCTGTTCATATTACAACCGGGGTTGTGTTCAGTAGGGCGCACTGTAACACATTTAAACGAAAATTGGTGTTCTTTCTTATTGGGCAAGTTCATGTAGTATCTCCATGTTTCATAATTGTCTTCTTACTGAACCATGGGGTTCTTTTTCCACTTTATCAGTGTATCTAGGAGGATCTGTTCTCAACCCCTTCCCTAACTGTTTACATCACAGGCAAAACAATAAAGCCAGTCCAAGGCCAAATGGTGTCAAGTGTTGCAGATGGAAATCCTATGAATAGAGCAGACATGAATGTTTGTTCTACATGACATATTTCTATCTGAACATTCCAAAACGTTGTCCTGCTGAACACGCCCCAGGATTAGTCTGTAGGCCTAATCATTCTAGAATGCTGAAAGCAATCCGATTTACCGGCCTAATCACTGGTCTCCATAGCTGTGATGCTCTCTTTTTCATTTGAGAACCTCCGTTGTGAAGTTACCATCCCGTTTTCTGTCCAGGAAGCACCCTCTCCACGAATCCTCTCGCTACCAACTGCCATTTTTGAGAAAGTGGCGAGAGGAGAACGGGATGAGGAAAGACTCTTGAGACATAGCACATGTCAGTCAGCGCTTGCACCAGAAACCTTTGTCTCCAGGCTTGAATAGTTCCCCAGTGTGAGTCTGGACAGTAAAGGTTCCGCTGGGAAAGACATGCTGCTCAAGGAGAAACTACCATTTTTTTTCATAAAATGTGAATGGTGGCATTTGAAAACAATTGTTCAGCCATGTCTCACCTGTGGTGTATTCAATAGGAACCAAATGGAAGCAAACTGGGAGGGACCTACGTGCATTTGTCCAATAAATGCTTCTTTTAGTTTTATGGTGAGCGCTGATGAATACACAAGCTCTGAATCAAAGAGCTACCTGGTGAGAGCTAGTAATGACACCACTCCAATGGAGGTAAACCATTTCGAAGAAGATTGTGTTATGGTTTCAGGAACCTTGTATTCACAGTACCCTGGGTCATGTTCTGTAAGGCACACTGTGGCACGTTTTCTCCCTACTGAACATGAGCTTGATTTTCTGTTTCCTACGTAGTATCTTCAAGATGTAAACTGCCCATTCAGTGTCCAAGAGAGACAGGAGTCGGTGGACTGGTTGCTGGGTCTAGCAGTTCGGTTCGAGTATGGAGACAATGGTACTGTACCATCCATTTACTCCTTATATCTCTTGATTTATTGAAGGGACTAGTGTTATTTTCCTTGTGTGATTCGGTGCCCGTTGTGTGTACTTAGACCATATTACTACTTTGAATGTATTGTTGTGGTGGTTTTCAGCCTCTAGATGGTAGCATTGTATTAACAGTGGCAACTTTGACTGCTCCACCATAAGGGATCATTATTTGACCTTTATTTAACTAGGCAAGTCAGTTAAGAACATATTATTATTTTCAATGAGAGCCTAGGAACAGTGGGTTAACTGCCTTGTTCAGGGGCAGAACAACAGATTTTTACCTTGTCAGCTCAGGGATTCGATCTTGCAACCTTTCGGTTACTAGTCCAACACTAACCACTAGGCTGCCTGTCTAGGGGTTAGAGGGATAATCTAATTGTGGTTCCACCCTCTGTTGCCATACACTATTGTTAGTGTCCAGGACTGTTAAATGACTGAGTTTACACACTATTAAAGCAAGTATTTTGTTGTAAAAGTAGTTAAGTAGTATGTAATAAGTGGGGGGCATCGACTAAGTGGTCACTTTCTGGATGTTGTATGTCCCACTGGCTCCCCAGTTGAGAAGTACAAGAACTGTCCGCCAGCCACGGCCACCAAGGCGGAGAAACCCTCGGATCCACTCATCCATCTGGACAGTGAGCTTAACCACTCTTTCATCTCTTCCTCTAAATACCTATCCTCCTCCCTCTCCTTACCCCTCTACTCATCTCTCTCATCCTCTATCCACTCCTCTTCCTCTGTCCCTGATGTTTTGTGATAAAATCATCATTGCACACAGAAACCTACCACTGCTATGGGAATGTAGAGGCTGACAGTGGTGACTAGAAACGTTGGATACCTCAGGCTCATGTGGTGCCGTTCACTAGCTATTCTTTTGCTTTATGCTCATTATTACCTACCTGGCCTGCTTAGGCTTGACTTCCCTTGAATATGGTTTATTCCCAGTGATTACATATGGTTCTTTTGTTTGAGTACCATGCAAAACAAGATGAGAATCAAAACCAACAGGGACAGTTGTAACTCCAGCTGACATTATGAATGTCAACAGGCCCATGCTGTATTGAAAATAAGTGTTTCATGTTTTATTGTCACTTGCACAAATACAGTGAAATGCCTTTCTTGAAAGCTCTTTCCCAACAATGCAGTAATCAATATCTGTAGTACTATAAAGTAGAACAAAAACACAAGGAATAGAAATGAGAAGAACACGAAAGTAAGCTACTGAATGTACAGGGTCAGTGCCAATACCATAATTACAATGTGCAGGGATACTGGAGTGGTAGGGGTAGATATGTGTATAGTGTTAAGGTGACTGGGTGTGTTCCCTTCTTGCTCCTCAAGGCAACAACCCAGACTTTAAGGCTGGTGTGATGGGCCTGGCTAACATGCTGAAGATCCAGCGTCACGACGACTACCTGGTCATGCTGAAGGTGAGAACCAGCAGCCATCAAGCACCATGTCTATGAAGTGGGACAAATGTACTAAGGCCCTTTTCACACTACTGAGCCAAGCTGTGCCTAGCGGTAGTGCGATGGCCTAGTTACGCACCCACCATAGCTACTGGAACCTTGCTAAAAGGACAATGTAAAATGAAAATATCAGAGCCAGTTCGGATTGGCACTATACTGTGAAAAGGGTGTTACTCAGTTCTTATGACCATGTTGTAAATGATGACCCTGTGCAGATTTCAGACGTATGCAGATTTGTTAGCAATGGTGTGGTTATTCCACTTGTCCAACAGGCTATAAGGATCCTCATCCAAGAGAGACTGACCCCAGAAGCTATAGCCAAGGCCAGGCAGTCTAAAGAGGTGAGATACTGAGGAAGATCCACCCTCCCGCCTACCCATTTAGACCTCATCAAATTGACAAAGGTTTGAAAACGTGATTTGAAAGAATGCCCACAATACTTCAGAACTGGGTCCAAGCAGGACAGGTTTTGTATTTTTGGGACCATTTGCACAAGGCAAGCACACTCAAGTGCACTCTGAACTCTCCGTACAAAACATCTGAGTACTGGTTTAGCATCAGTTTAGCCTTTTTAAATCACAATCAATAAAATGATATGGACAGGGGTGTGGGCACTCGTACTCTGAGACACTTGACAGTGGCTTGTGAAAGTTTTCACACCCCTTGGCATTTTTCCTATTTTGTTGCCTTACAACCTGAAATAAAAAAAAAATTGGGGGGGGAAATAAGACAAAAAACTGAACTTGCGCGTGCAAAACTATTCACCCCCCAAAGTCAATACTTTGTAGAGCCATCTTTTGCAGCAATTACAGATGCAAGTCTCTTGGGGTTTGTCTCTTTAAGCTTGGCACATCTAGCCACTGGGATTTTTGCCCATTCTTCAAGGCAAAACTGCTCCTTCAAGTTGGATGGGTTCTGCTGGTGTACAGCAATCTTTAAGTCATACCACAGATTCTCAATTGGATTGAGGTCTGGGATTTGACGAGGCCATTCCAAGACATTTAAATGTTTCCCCTTAAACCACTCGAGTGTTGCTTTCGCAGTATGCTTAGGATCATTGTCCTGCTGGAAGGTGAACCTCCGTCCCAGTCTCAAATCTCTGGAAGACTGAAACAGGTTTCCCTCAAGAATTTCCCTGTATTTAGCGCCACCCATCATTCCTTCAATTCTAACCAGTTTCCCACTCCCTGCCGATGGGGGAAAACATTCCCGATGGGGATAACGTTCTCGGGTGATGAGGTGTTGGGTTTGCGCTTTCCTTGATGGCCAAAAAGAGTACCTTCTTCCATATGTTTGGGGAGTCTCCCACATGCCCTTTGGCGAACATCAAATGTGTTTGCTTATTTTTTTTCTTTACGCAATAGCTTTTTTTCTGGCCACTCATCTGTAAAGCCCAGCTCTGGAGTGTATGGTTTAATGTGGTCCTATGGACAGATACTCCCATCTCCGCTGTGGAGCTCTGTAGCGCCTTCAGGGTTATCTTTGGTCACTTTGTTGCCTCTGATTCAATGCCCTCCTTGACTGGTCTGTGAGTTTTGGTGGGCGGCCCTCTCTTGGCAGGTTTGTTGTGGTGCCACATTAAATTTTATTAAAATAATGGGTTTAACGGTGCTCTGTGAGATGTTCAAAGTTGCATTTTTTTTTTTTATAACCCAACCCCGATCTGTACTAATCCAACTTTGTCCCTGACCTGTTTGGAGAGCTTCTTGGTCTTCATGGTGCCGCTTGCTTGGTGCTGCCCCTTGCTTAGTGGCGTTGCGGACTCTGGGGCCTTTCAGAACAGGTGTATGTATATGAGATTGTGATAGATCATGTGACATTTAGATTGCACACAGGTGGACTTTTATGACTTCTGAAGGTAATTGGTTACACCAGATCTTATGTAGGGGCTTCATAGCAAAGGCGGTGAATACACCGCCTTTGGACTATTTTGTGTATGTCCATTATATGAAATCCAAATAAAAATCCATTTAAGTTGCAGGTTGTAATGCAACAAAATAGGAAAAACGCCAAGGGGGATGAATACTTTTGCAAGGCACTGTACATGGAGCCTCAGAGTGTGATGGGTAAGGCCTGTGTGCAGTGGTCTGGAAGTCATCTCCGTGGCTACGCTATTTTAAGAAGACTGCTGTATATTGGCACTTCCTGTGTCCCCTAATTGCTGTGATGTGTCTTCCTGTTTTTGCCTCAAGGGTCTCCCCGTGGCCTTGGACAAGCACGTCCTCGGCTTTGATACTGGAGGTGAGTGCTCGCAGTCGAGTATTTTAAGTAATGCACACGGGACACATTTTCAAACGGCAGTGTATTATCCTCGTAAAGGGACTAGTCCCTAAATTACATTTTGAAGTTCTTCTGTAACTGCAAATGCTTACGCTGTCAATTCCCTTTTGTGCCCAAGACGATTACTATCATCTTAATGGCCTCCACACTTTTTTATTTGACAATTATAAAACGCAATACAAATGTGGATACAATGCATTTAAGTAAAAAACGTATTTCCATTGTGGTCCTCTTCAAACATGTTACACAATCACAGCTAAAAGCTGAATTGCAGTAAATATCACATGGCCCAAATAATTAAATACTGCAAGATCAAAACATAACACATTTGAATAGTCCTCCAGATAAGTGGTTGTTCTACTTGGGAATAGCTTGCAGAACTAGCCAGCTTTCTTCACTGTCCAAACCACGTTGGTTGCGACCACTTGGGAGTAGCCTGGCTCCGCCTTGCAAATCTTTCCACTGCTTAGCCACCTTCGCTGAGTTGAATCGCATCCCCGTAGCTCCTCAGCCCGAGTATTCTCCAGTGGTGTTCTCCAGGCTGAATCGTCTCCCAGTCCCAATGTATCAGGCTTCCATTACAGCGCTACGATTCAGCACAGAGTCCAGTCTGTCCGACACCTCAAGAGGAAATCCCCGGCATGAGCTCCCCAAATCAAAGCTAGCTGTAAAGCAAGCTAGCAGTGCAATCAATATTATAATCGATTTATTGTGTTATTGAAAATATGATTTCAGATCACCAGATTTGTGTGATCTGTAATTATCTTCCTAAAACAACAGTTTGCAGAAAAATAATAGAACAAAATTAACAATACATTTGCAGGAGCTAACAGCCCAGTTAGGCTGCCCCCTTGGGCACCATGGCAAACCCATTCTGTCCTATTGATATGATTGACAGAACAGTAATGGAATTTATTGATCTACTGTTGATGTAATGCTTGGGTGGCTAGGGCCATCACATAGTCAAGATCTGATCCAGATCTGTTGGAGATGCATCTGGGCAAAGGAAACGACATGGAATGTGTCAATGTGGAGATGAGTGACATTTCCCTGTGAACCTCTGTTTGAAGTGGCCTAATGTCAACACAATATCAAGCTGTGTCAGTGCAGGAGTTGTACATACTTGCCGAGAGGTATGTACACTACCGTTAAAAAGTTCTGGGTCACTTAGAAATGTCCTTGTTTTTGAAAGTAATGCGCTTTTATTTTTTGGGGTGTCCATTAAAAGATAAAATTGATCAGAAATACAGTATAGACATTGTTAATGTTGTAAATGACTATTGTTGCTGGAAACGGCTGATTTCAGGACCCTGTCTTTCAAAGATAATTCGTAAAAATGCAAATGTCTTCATTGTAAAGGGTTTAAACACTGTTTCCTATGCTTGTTCAATGAACCATAAACAATTAATGAACATGCACCTGTGGAACGGTCATTTAGACACTAACAGCTTTAAGGCAATTAAGGTCACAGTTATGAAAACTTAGGACACTAAAGAGGCCTTTCTACTGACTCTGAAAAACACCAAAAGAAAGATGCCCAGGGTCCCTGCTCATGTGTGAATGTGCCATTTGTCATGCTGCAAGGAGGCATGAGGACTGCAGATGTGGCCAGGGCAATAAATAAATTGCAATGTCTGTACTGTGAGACGCCTAAGACAGCGCTACAGGGAGACAGGACGGACAGCTGATCGTCCTCGCAGTGGCAGACCACGTGTAACAACACCTGCACATTCGAACATCACACCTGCGGGACAGGTACAGGATGGCAACAGGAACGCACAATCCCTCCATCAGTGCTCAGACTGTCCACAATAGGCTGAGAGAGGCTAGACTGAGGGCTTGTAGGCCTGTTGCAAGGCAGGTCCTCACCAGACATCACCGGCAACAACATCGCCTATGGGCACAAACCCACCGTCACTGGACCAGACAGGACTGGCAAAAAGTGCTCTTCACTGACGAGTCGCGGTTTTGTCTCACCAGGGGTGATGGTCAGATTTGCGTTTACTGTCGAAGGAATGAGCGTACTGTACTCTGGAGCGGGATCGATTTTTGGAGGTGGAGGTTCTGTCATGGCCTGGGGCAGTGTGTCACAGCGGACTGTGCCTGCAATGACGACAAGCTATCTCAACGCTGTGCGTTACAGGGAAGACATCCTCCTCCCTTATGTGGTACCCTTCCTGCAGGCTCATCCTGACATGACCCTCCAGCATGACAATGCCACCAGCCATACTGCTCGTTCTGTGTGATTTCCTGCAAGACCGGAATGTCAGTGTTCTGCCATGGCCAGTGAAGAGCCCAGATCTCAATCCCATTGGGCACGTGTTGGATCGGAGGGTGAGGGCTAAGGCCATTTCCCTCCCAGAAATGTCTGTGAACTTGCAGGTGCCTTGGAAGAGTGGGGTAACATCTCATAGCAAGAACTGACAAATCTGGTGCCGTCCATGAGGAGGAGATGCACTGCAGTACTTAATGCAGCTGGTGGCCACACCAGATACTGACTTTTGATTTTGACCCCCCCCCCTTTGTTCAGGGACACATTATTCCATTTCTGTTAGTCACATATCTGTGGAACTTGTTCAGTTTGTCTCAGTTATTGAATCTTGTTATGTTCATACACATATTTACACATGTTAAGTTTGCTGAAAATAAATGCAGTTAACAGTGAGGATGTTTCTTTTTTTTGCTGAGTTTATATTTTTTTTATGAATTATCTACATAGGTGTACAGAGGCCCATTATCAGTAACCATCACTCCTGTGTTCCAATGGCACGTTGTGTTGGCTAATCCAAGTTTATCAGTTTTAAAAGGCTAATTGATCATGAGAACCCTTTTCCAGTTATGTTAGCACAGCTGAAAACTGTGGTGACTAAAGAAGAAATAAAACTGGTCTTTAGACTAGTTGAGTATCTGGAGCATCAGCATTTGTGGGTTTGATTACAGGCTCAAAATGGCCAGAAACAAAATGTTTTAGCTAACACAACCTGCCATTGGAACACAGGAGTGGTGGTTGCTGATAAATGGGCCTCTGTGCGCCTATGTAGATATTCCATAAAAAATCTGCTTTTTCCAGCTACCAATAGTAATTCACAACATGAACCATGTCTACACTGTATTTCTGATCAATTTGATGTTCTTTTAATGGACATTTGTTTTTCTTTCAAGGACATTTCAAAGTGACCCCAAGCTTTTGAACGGTAGTATATGTATGGAAGTTTTTTTTTTTCTCTTTTCGGGTCACTACAAATGGTTTCTTTTTTTTTAACACAGCATTTAGAACCTAGAGAAAAGAAAAGCATGATTGCATGCATCCTTAATCCTGTCAACATGTGTTCCTACAAGAATTCAACTGTGACCTTAGTCGCTGATCACTGACTGAGCATAATCTCATGTCCTGGAACACGGCCTCTTAACGGTGTGCTGCGCCTTTCTCTGCAGACGCTACCCTGAACGAAGCGGCTCAGATCCTGCGTCTGCTCCACATTGAGGAGCTGCGAGACCTGCAGACCCGGATCAACGAGGCTATCGTAGCTGTCCAGGCCATCATCGCAGACCCCAAGACAGACCACCGCCTGGGAAAGGTCGGTAGATGACCCGGCCTGCCTGATCCCTTGACCTCTGCCCTATAACTCCCAACACACGCAGTCTGTGGAAAAGCAGTACCAGTCACACAAACTATACATGGTCCAGGACCCTGTTCTTATTCTATTTTTGCCTCCCCCTAACAACCATGAAGAAGCCTTTTTGATTTGGATGTTTTTGATGAGCTGGGAGGATTGGAATTAAATCGACTTGTTTTGGAGGGGGGGAAGCCTTTTTTTGGAATGAAAATGTATGAAATACATTCTTTTTTTATAAGAAATGGTAAGTTCTCCGATTCTTTGCTGAAATGACCCATTTCTGTTTAAGTCCTGAATCACATTTTATTGTTATAAATATCACATCTTACAAAAAATAAAAGGATTTAAAAAATTTAAAAAAAACTGGTAAAACAGATATTTGTGAAGACAAAATTCCATGTGGTGAAATACAAAATTCTTATTAGTGCACAGAATACTCATACTGCATTGCTGTGTGTTCATTCAATACACATTGACAGGTATAACAGGACTTGTGGCTCAAAGATCTTATTTCAAAGCTATTTTCTTTGGCTTTCATTAAAAAGTCACATACAAAAATACAGTAGAAAGTAAGAAATGAGGTATAAAACAAATGTACAAAACTTTTTTTGCGGGGGGTTGTCGCAGTTGGTGTTTTGTAAATTTGCTGTGGTTGGTGGAACACTTGCTCCAGAAGACGAGTGTCTTCTTTCGCCGCCTCTGTAGCAGTGTACGACGGAAGGGTTCTCACGGGCAAGCACGTCAAGACGGCCAAAATAGCACCATAAACACGATTGTCTCTATCATTGTCTCCCTGCAACAGATGACAACCACATTAGGGCAACAGGAAGGATAGCGAAAATCCTTGATGGCTACCCCACACTCAGCTAAAAAAACGAACGTCAGTCACAGAACAAACATTACTTTCCAAACTTGTCTTTTTTTTTCTTTTTCTTTTATCTCCATTAAATACCCCTCTTTTTACATTTCAAGAGTGCTCCCACCAAACGCAAGACTCATTTCATAGGGCTCTTGCCGCTAGATTTCCATGGCTTTGAAGTGCTTTGATGTCTAAGCGAGGACCGGTCACATTTCATCACCTAGATCTAAAGTACAGTGATTTGGCAGCAGGTGCCTTCTACCCACCCCCCCGAGGAACTTCCTAGTTGACAGGTTCTGTTTCAAGGCTGTTTGTAATGCTTCTGTTATTTGGCATTTTACAGTCTTTTTTTTCTTTTTTGCAGGCTATGATACCGTCACGTAACTAAGCTTGTGAGAAAGCAGGGAGCCTCAACACTGGGGACCATACTTAATCTGCAGAGTTGCAAAAAGATAAGCATTTCAGGCTACACAGACTGCTTTTATCTTACCCGACTCCCCAAAAGGCATAAGCCATACAGTACAATTCAAGTGGAACAGTTCATCTGATTTAATTCCACCAGATGTGCAAAACCACTGACAACAGTGAATGCTATTACTATCACTTTGACACGAGGGTAATATTGTTGGTGTTCCATATTGTTTCGCAGGCGCTGCACAGATTATCAGATCTCAATGTCTAAGGAAGTGTCTTGTTACCAATTCATAAGATATAGCAATCTTCTGAGATGCACGACTGCAAAAAGACAACCTGGAACGTCACCAATAACATGAGTCAAGATTTGCGTGAGCCCACATAATTATGTTTCTGTAGCATGAGGCAGCTTGATGTAAACGTTCACCCCATGGACAGTACGCTATAAAGATGTACACTATTACCTTATAGACAGTGGGTGGTAGCGATGGTGACGCCGTACAGGTGAGACCTCTGGTCAGGTAGGTACTCGTCTGTGAACTGGCTGCTGTCCCGACTCAGAGCAATGACTCCGTCCCTACAAACACCATAGGAAATAAAATGCGTATTCAAGTTTGAACCAAGTGCCTTGATGAAGAGCTCCTGGCCTGTGATGGAGGGCTAGATTCCATCCGTGGTGCTGAAGTTCGGCATTACAGTATGATTGAAATTTAAAGGCAATGTTCCATCATTTGCGGTAAATGCTGCTTGTGTTGGCTCAATTTGAAATGACTTACATTTCAATCTCGCAATCTGTAACACTGAAGCAATACAAATTGAATTGAGCCCTAACTTTCTCCCTAGCTTTAACATCAATGCCCTCTCTGCTCAAGACAACAGCTAATGATGAACATTACTAGATACTTTCATTCATTGCGCTTGCTTGGTCTTTTGCTTGTGTTTTGGTACACAATTTTTTTTTAAATGTAAATTGTATTCGCAATTCAGCTGGTTGCTGCCAGTTGTGCAATGTGTTGTTGACGATCAGTAAAAAAAACATTCTCTCATACCATTACACTGAACCTAAAAATAACACTACTTTAAACATTATTTACAGGGTTTGCATGCAACCGTTGCACCCATCGACCTCCAACAAGCACAGCTTAAGTATTTGACATATCTGAGTTTAAATAGTGGTAGTTATGTTCCTCTCTTACCTCCTCCAGTCTGTGAAATAGAAGTGGTTGGCATAGAACACCATACTGAATGGGTAGTTCAGGTTGCTGTGGATCACCCTTCTACCCGTCCCATCGGACGCAATGCACTCCAAACGCTTGGTCCCTGTGAGAGGGAAAGAGGGGAGGACACAGGAAGAAAATATAAGAGATTGGGGATGGTAAGGGATAGATTTTATAGGTTTCATCAGGTTGATAACAGTATAAGCCCCTTTCATAGTATACAGTCTGTATGCATCTGAACTGTGCATCACCTCTGACTCTGCTCCAAAACAGCTTGGCCCCATCCCCACTAACATGCAAACTCGAGAGTTGCAAAAAAATTTTTACATTATTCAATCGCCTCCCAAATTTTGTGACAATGCAGAGGGCTCTGTATAGCTCCGCATTGACAGGATTGCTTGAGGGTAGGTGGGTGTGGGACCGTGGGAGGTCCTGTATAAACACAAACTCACTTCCTTGACAACAGCTTTGTTCTGCTCCGCGAAGCGCAAGAAGTATGAATGCCCTGACTTCCGCAGAGGCCGCATAGCAGTAAATGCTGTATGGCCAATACAGAGCCAGATTGACCATAAATCGCCTTTTACATGCTGACCAAACCGGCTCCAGCCGTGCGTCTGCTGATTTTGTCTATCCCCACCAGACGACAAGCAGGTTAAAATACCAAAATCAACTGTGAAACAACTATCAGTGGTGTATTGCTATCTGGTTTAAACGTCACAAAAGTTTTTGAACAGGCTGTATTGCAGCAATTAGGCAACGAAGAAAGGCTAGTGCGTCCCCAACAAATGACAGCAATAGGCTAATGATATTTATTTTCCAACTAGTTTACTTATAACCCATTTTAAACTAAATACACGGAGCACACAATTAAAAAGACAGATATAGGCAATCTAACTTTTTTATTTTACTTCAATCAAAAATGCCTCTATCTTCACAATCAATAGTAGCCCAAGACTCCTCAGCAGCATGCATGTAACGCCTCGATCACACCAACAGTGTCCTTGCATTTGGGTACACCAGAAGTACATTCATTTCCAATGGAACGCTGCAAGACAGCATTCTGTGTGGTGCATACGTTTGATTTATAGAGCGTATGCGTCAAACTGTATGCATAAACAAGTTGAACAGAAACGGTAACAGAAGGTGAGCTTTTGTTGCACACATATCCAGATGATGCTGCATAATATTTCGTGCAAATAGAGCTGTTGGTGTGATCGAGGCGTAAGGCAGCAGGTAAGGAGTGAGAATGGTGCTGAAGCTTCAAATCGGGACATGTAATTTAGCTAGCTTGCTGTTGCTAGCTAGCTTGTCCTGGGAGATAAACATTGGGTTGTTATTTTACCTAAAATGCATGTGGTCCTTTTTTTAGAATGATCTTTGTAGAATTTGGACCCGTTTTGAGTAATACAACATCTTGTGTTCTCTACTCCGACAATTAATCCACAGATAAAAATGGGGAATGGTCCTTCTTCTGTGGATTTTATATGGCGCTGGGCAACCAACTTTAAGGTGCATTACCGCCACCAACTGGACTGGAATGTGGACCTCTTTCATCGTCCACGTGGGTATATGCTCGTCAAAACCAATGAGTAATGGGAGAGGCGGGACTTGCAACGGGGTCAAGCATCTAAAATAGAACCAAATTCTAATTTAGCGCCTGGCTACACAGACTCCACCACTGGTTTGGTCAGCATGCTACAGGCAAACCACACCGGCCATGTTATGAGCACGAGCATTGCAAAATAAATGTACATATACATATTATTCAATCATTTCACCCATAAGCTTGTGTGTGTGAACAAGCATACAACTCCATGTACTTATTTGAAAGATAAAATAGGAGAGATTAATCATAGATAACGAGCTAAAAACTCAAGAGAGCATCATTTTGAGGTCATATGAATTTAACATTTTTATTACTCTGCAATTTTCCAAGTCATGTCCCCCCTTGACTTTTTGTAAATAAGTCTATTCAACACACTGTGGTTAGAATGTCAATATCACAAACAGAGTTTGTGTTATAAGGAGTTATAGGAGGACATGTCATTCCCCCCCCTCCCCTTCCTTCACCACATGGCTGCCATCTGACAATGGCCCAACTGACAATGGCCCATCAAAACTACATCAAAACTAATTTCACACAGACCTATAATAATAGATATAGCCTAAAGACAAGATTAAATTGACAACGGTCTTATGGGTGACAATATTATCAATTGCCTTGCGAATGAAGAGACTGCCGCACAGCGTGGGTAATTGACAAAAAAGGGAATGTTTTCAAATCAACATTCATGCAGGTAAAACGTTTTGGTTTCATAATCAGAAAGAGCAGGTTCTACGGTATCTAAAATCATACATTTACCAAACAACTTAAAAGGCATGGGCTCTATTTCAAAATATATATATATATTTTTTTTTATATTACAGCTGTTATTCCATGTGTTCTACATGTGAGCACTTGAGGCAGCATAGGCTACTAAGCACAGACTAATAACATAATACAACTTAAAATATTATATTCTGTTCTTTTGAAATACAAGTTATTAGTGTTTTGTATGTTTTAAAGATCTGTCTTAATTAAATAATAATGAATTTCTTTGTGACGTGTATAACACTTGAATTGTGGTGTTTTGTGGTTTATCATTTTTACATATAACAGTAACAAAAACTCATGAAAAAATATTTTTTGCATATTCTAATAGTAGGCCTTCCTAAAACGTTCATAAACACAACCAAATACATTTTATTTTGCAATAGCATATATGAAATGTATTTGTTATTAGCAACAATACCAACTCAGTAGTCTATTACACGTCTTATTAAGCATTGTGAAATCATTTATAATGACTTTATAAAAGGATTACAAATGTTTCTATTGCGCGACCAAATCATGGGCTGGTGCCACCAGGTTAAAATGTCTGGAGCCCTGCCCTCCCGAGTGGCGCAGCAGACTAAGGCACTGCGTCACTAGAGTCCCTGGTTCAAATCCAGGCTGTATCACATCCGGCCGTGATTGGGAGTCCCATAGGGCGGTGCACAAATGGCCCAGCGTCATCCGGGTTTGCCCGGGGTAGGCCGTCATTCTAAATAAGAATTTTTTCTTAACTGACATGTCTAGTTAAAAAATAAAAACGTGATCCAAGATCAGTTTAGCATTTTTTCCCCCTCTTTATGATTGTGAGGATTTGGGAAAGTAAGCTGGTTCAAGTTATATGCCTTAGGTGTGGTTCTATATGCTCCAAGCTCCTAGAGGAGGCACAAGATTCTTACCTGCGTCCGCCCAGCACACCTGTCTCATGGCTGTGTCAAAGGTCAAGGCGTTGGGCAGGCCAATCCCGTCCTTCACCAGCACCTTCCTGCTGTTGCCATCCACTGAGGATCTCTCGATTTTCGGGGCCTCCCTGTTCCAGTCGGTCCAGTACAGGGTCCTAGAGAGACAACACACAGTTAGAAAGCACTTAGAAATGGCAATTATGGTGGTGTGGATGGTGGCTCATTTGGTTCATAAATGGTGTGTGCAAGGGTAAGTGGTGGGATCGAACCCAGGTCACCCGCTCTCCAACCCAAGTCTTAACTTCCTCTAGATCCGAGGGGGGCATTTGGGGTTACAAGTCTCCCGGGAGGGAGTGATTCCAAATCAACTCCACCACTACACATCAAGGTTGTGGGTTCAATTCCCGCATACACTGAATATGAAACCAGATAGGTATATACAGTGCCTTCAGAAAGTATTCACACCCTTTGACTTTTTCCACATTTTGCTGTATAACAGCTTGAATTTCTTATTGATTAAATTGAGATTTTGTGTCATTGGAATGGATCAACAACATTGTAGATACTACACAATACTAACCTAAATCATAGAGTGAAACGAAGGAAACCTGTACAGAATAAATATATTCCCAAACATGCCTCCTGTTTGCAATAAGACACGAAAGTAAAACTGCTACAAATTTGGCAAACAACTTAACTTCATGTCTTGAATACGAAGCGTTTTGTTTGGGGCAAATCCAACCCAACGCATCACTGAGTACAACTCTTTTCAACCATGGTGGTGGCTGCATCATGGGTTAGATTTGACTACTCTACATGTGTTTAAAATGACTTCGCAACAGCATTGTATTTTTGTGTAACCCTGAGGGTTGCCAAGAAATCCGGCGCAAATTCACAAACACTATTAACCTCCTACAATTTAACCATCACATAAAGTACCCCCTGGGTCTCGTGCGATACTTCTTGCCACATGATCAGATACTAAAAGGGAGAAATGTAAGCACTCGCTATTACGTTTCAACGGTTTTGACCGACATATGGTTCGCATAAATCCAACTAATTAGACGCAATAATATCTAACATACGTTTATTCTTTCTTATGAATAGGGCTCGCTTTGGGAGTTCGGGATCATATAGGATGGTGCTATTTTTTTATCCTATCACATATCTACAAAATCATTAGGGCATAGCAATAACCTACACTGAACAAAAATATAAGAGATTTTGGAAATTAGTCAATTGTAATGAATAAATCAGGCCCTAATCTATGGATTTCACATGACTGGGCAGTGGCGCAGCCATAGGTGGGCCTAGGAGGGCATAGGCCTACCCACTGGGGAGCCAAACCCAGCCAATGAGAATTCGTTTTTTCCCGCAAAAGGGCTTTATAACAGACATAAATACTCCTCAGCACCCCAACCCTCAGACGAACCCGCAGGTGAAGAAGCTGGATGTGGAGGTCCTGGGCTGGCGTGGTTATACGTGGTCTGCGGTTGTGAGGCCGGTTGGACGTACTGCCAAATTCTCTAAAACTATGTTGGAGGAGGCTTATGGTAGAGAAATGAACATTCAATTCTCTGGCAACATCTCTGTTGAACATTCCTGCAGTCAGCATGCCAATTGCACGCTCCCTCAAAACTTAATACATCTGCGGCATTGTGTTGTGTGATAAAACTGCACATTTTAGAGTGGCCTTTTATTGTCCCCAGAACAAGGTGCACCCGTGTAATGATCATGCTGTTTAATCAGCTTCTTGATATGCCACACCTGTCAAGTGGATGGATTATTTTAGCAAAGGAGAAATGCTCACTAACAAAAATTTGCAAAAATTTGCACAACATTTGAGAGTAATAAGCGTTTTCTGTATATGGAAATGAATGAAACATGGGACCAACACTTTACATGTGGCGTTTATATTTTTGTTCAGTATAAATAATAAAAGAAGATAGATCGCTTGAGTTACTCCAGAGCGAACATAAGTCAATGTATTTGGGAGAAAGGCCAGGTCTTTGGACGTGACTTCGGTGTGATTTTGCGTCGCATGATTGGGCTTCATGATTAACCATGTGCTTTGTGATTTCTGACGCTGCACAGACATGTGCACCCACTCACAGCCAATTCCTCTACCAGATATAAACACAAATTGAATGTATGGCAAACATCTGCAAACACACATGCAAACACACGCATACATTTTTGCCGACACAAACACACATGCCTATATCCTAAATACACATACACAAAGCCCATTTCTCACTCACTCACTCACTCACTCACTCACTCACTCACTCACTCATACACAGTACACACACACTCGTGCACTTGTAGCTGTGCTGATTGCTGATCCTGTGGGCCGAGCAGAGCGGGCCAGGAGTTCCTCCAGATGTGGAGTGGGGCTTAGATAGACAGACAGGCTCAGAATGTGTGGTTCCTTAGAGGGAGAGAGGGAGTGGTTGCTTTGGCAATTAGTACGTAAGTAAGCCTTGTACGAGCCAGAAAGGCTCTTGCCCTATGGACCAATCTCCTGTTTCTATAGTGTGAGACATCTGGACAGGACACTCCTCCTGTCAGTTTCGCAATACAACTATGTACAGTACCAAAAGTATGTGGATACCTGCTCTCCGAACATCTCATTCCAAAATCATGGGCTTTAACATGGAGTTGGCCCCCCATTTGCTCCACTCTTCTGGGAACGCTTTCCACTCCTGTCAGCGAAACTGACAGGAGGAGTGGAACATTGCTGTGGGGACTTGCTTCCATTCAGCCAAAAGAGTATTAGTGAGGTCGGGCACTGATGTTGGGCAATTAGGCTTGGCTCACAGTCGGCATTCCAATTCATCCCAAAGGTGTTCGATGGGGCTGAGGTCAGGGCTCTCTGCAGGCCAGTCAAGTTCTTCCACACCGATCTCGATAAACCATTTCTTATGGACCTCACTTTGTGCACGGGGGCATTGTCATGCTGAAACAGGAAAGGACCTTCCCCCAAACTGTTGCCACAAAATTGGAACCACAGAATCGTCTAGAATGTCATTGTATGCTGTAGCGTTAAGATTTCCCTTCACTGGAACTAACTCCAATGGCGGCGAGTTTTACACCACTCCAGCCGACACTTGGCATTGCGCATGGTGATCTTAGGCTTGTGTGCGGCTGCTCGGCCATGGAAACCCATTTCATAAAGCTCCCCGACGAACAGTTCTTGTGCTGACGTTGCGTCGAAAGGCAGCCTGGAACTCGGTAGTGAGTGTTGCAACCGAGGACAGACGATTTTTACGTGCTACGCGCTTTAGCATTCGGCTGTCCCATTCTGTGAGCTTGTGTGGCCTACCACTTCGCGGCTGAGCCATTGTTACTCCTAGACATTTACACTTCACAATAATAGCACTTATAGTTGACTGTGGCAGCTCTATCAGGGCAGAAATTTGACGAACTGACTTGTTGGAAAGGTGGCATCCTATGACGGAGCCATGTTGAAAGTCACTGAGCTCTTCAGTAAGGCCATTCTACTGCCAATATTTGTCTATGGAGATTGCTTGGCTGCGTGCTCAATTTTATACACCTGTCAGCAACGGGCGTGATTGAAATCGTCGAATCCACTGATTTGAAGGGGTGTCCACATACTTTTGCATATATAGTGTATAGTTTTGTCATGTTAATAAAGCATTTAGAATTTAATTGCGATAGAGAAAGAAAGAGATTGGGAGAGACAGGGCCAGGGCTATCTCAAATAATTTATCTACCTCCCTCTCTATTTCCGTTTCTGTCTCTGCTTCAATCTGTCTCTTTCTATCCCTCTTTTGCTTTCTCCTACATCAGTTGACTCCATCCGCTGTCAACCTTAGGGTACGTCCCCAATGGCACCCTACTCCCTATACACTCAGTGTACAAAACATTAAGGATACCTGTTCTTTCCATGACAAAAACTGACCAGGTGAATCCAGGTGAAAGCTATGATCCCTTATTGATATCACTTGTTAAATCCACTTCAAATCAGTGTAGATGAAGGGGTGGATACAGGTTAAAGAAGGATATTTATGCCTCGAGACAATTGAGACATGGATTGTGTATGTGTGCCATTCAGAGGGTGAATGGGCAAGACAAAAGATTGAAGTGCCTTT
Organism: Salvelinus sp. IW2-2015; assembly: GCF_002910315.2. Taxonomy (NCBI): domain Eukaryota; kingdom Metazoa; phylum Chordata; class Actinopteri; order Salmoniformes; family Salmonidae; genus Salvelinus; species Salvelinus sp. IW2-2015. The sequence continues at coordinate 573,823 of NW_019942528.1, read as the reverse complement.
GAACAGGGTATGAGAATAGGTGCGAGGCTCACCGGTTTGTGTCAAGAACCGCAACGCTGCTGGGTTTTTCACACTAAACAGTTTCGCATGTGTATCAAGAATGGTCCACCACCCAAAGGACATCCAGACTATTGACACAACTGTGGGAAGATTGAGTCAACATGGGCCAGCATCCCTGTGGAACGCTTTCCACACCTTGTAGACTCCATGCCCTGATGAATTGAAGCTGTTCTGAGGGCAAAAGGGGGGGTATAGACTGAGTATACCTAATGTTTGGTATACTCAGTGTATAGTGCACTACATTTGACCAGAGCCCTATGGAACCTGGTCAAAAGTAGTACACTATATGGGAAATAGGTTGCCATTTGGGACGCAGCCCAGCCCATTTGGGACGCAGCCCAGTGAGTGTTGATGTGCAGAGAGTGTATTGTCAGTAAGCACATCACAGGAAGACAGCCGGGCCACAGGAAATGAAGCCTAATTAACGTGGCTATTAATTCAAGGAGAAGGGGAATTCCCCGACTCAAATGAAACACACATATGCTGATGCAAAGGCATACACATTAGTGCAAAGACAAACACACACACACATAGATGTCAACAACAAAAAACACACACTTAAGTAAAGACACACACTCACTTAAAAGCACACACACACGCACACTTAAAGACACTCCCGCACACACACAACCTGGATCTGACAGGGTAGGGTAGCCTGCTCCTAAGGGACCACCTGAAGGACACTTCTTGCCTCAGAAGAGATATCTTAGTGAGGCTGGGTTTTGTTTGGAGCTGATGAGGTCAGAGTGAGATTACCCCCCCAAAAACTGTGACCCTTGACCTCAGGGTCTCCCGAGGCCGCCCTTGTCTCACTAACGTGAGTCAGTGTCCCAAATTGCACCATATTCCCTACATAGTGCACTACTTTTCATCACGGACCCTATGGACCCTAAACAACAGTAGTGGAACATATAGAGAATAGGGTGCCATTTGGGATGCAGACTTAGATTAGTGTGGGAGTTGGAAAACATCCACCTCCAGTTCTGTTTTGATTTCTTCCAGTCACCCTATAGCTCGTCAAACGCCTTTCCATGGAACAGCTTATGACTTTCGGGAAAATCTACTTTTGGTCAGAGATGTTATGATGTTGTGAAAGCAGTGGTGCAGTAACTGAACTCCGAACATAAGACAGCCATGGCCGATAGTCACTGCTATGTAGAAAACCAACCGGTACATTTACTGTATGTTCTCAAAAAGTTATGTTTTATTCTAGAGTAAAAAAGTGAGAATAGTAGACATGCTGACTTGACTAATATACTGTAAAACCTAAACTATTGGGAGCGCACATTAATGTGCAAGTACACTTTCTTTATTACATGATGTATTTTTGTGTTAATGTGCACACCACTGTGAGAGATTTTGACATGACCCACTTTGAACCTCAACCTTACCCAGTGGAAGAGTCCACTATGATAGCACGGGGGTTGACCATGTCAGTGTCGAAGAGAGTCTGTCTCCCGCTGCCGTCCAGGTTAGCACGTTCGATCTTGTCCGGCGTGCTATCCACCCAGAACATGGCCCTGCGCACCACGTCCACCGCCAAGCCCTCTGGACTGGTTAGACCTACGGACAATGGACAGTCATAAAGGTTATTCAGTTGAACATACTGTAGTAAATACCTGAAATGTAAATGTAGTCAGTTATCTGTGAAGGTGACTGCGGTAACTCTGGTTGCAGAGTGTGTGTTATCTGTGCTGGCTGTGTGATATGCCCTTGTTGTCTGTGTTACCAGTGGGTGTGAGTCAGTGTTTCCATTAGCTGGTAATAGTCGGCTTTTGGGCATATAAAAAAAAAAAGCTGATAAATAAAATTGGTAACGGCTAATTGTCAGAGAGAAGATACATTTTTGCCTATTCATTGATGGAAATACCAGTTGATGTACACACTTATCGGCCTATGGAATTAAATTGCTGCATGTGTATATTTGTTATGTAATACCTTATCACAAGCGCACAGCATACAGATACAGAGCCTTTTAGCAAAACATTTCAGACAGCGCTTTTATAAGCCCAATCATTGCGCAACAATTCTAAATGCAACCCTGTTAAAATCATTTTTGGCCCACGATTAAAAAGAGCTACTATTTTTATTTCTCGACTGGTAATTGAAACCCGCTTCCCATTCGCCATTCAAATGCATAGGCAACGGAAGCAGGCTTCTTCAGCCGCGTCACACACCACTTTGCAATGAGCTGGAGGTAGTATGCATTTTGAAAACATACAGCTGCTTTACTACATATTATGAGTCATGTTTTACCTTGCTTCAAAGTAGCCTAAGCAAAATCCGACCATATCCGTGGAGGCAATTATTTTAAAAAGAGCCTAATTCTCTCATGTTCTATTGGCTTTCTTTCATTGTCCGTTAGCCAAACGCACATTTGCGCGTAGCCTACTGCCTTGTGTGTACTGCTGCGCAGTAACCAATAGAATAGGTACATTTAGGGGATAGTAGATTGACATAGGCTCATTGGCAGCATGTTTACAAGGCTAGGGGAAGCTAAGCTTTCCCTAAGTAAATTGAATTAAATTGCCAAAATGATATAGCCTAATTAGCCTACTATCTATACAGAAATAAATAAAATAATTCATAATAGTCTACTAAAGCATGATTTTGGCCACAGAGCATCATTAGCCTTAAAAAAAAATACATTTGGGATTGTTTTAAATCGCATTACCTGCAGTCAGAAGGAAAGGCAGAGTGCACAATTTAGACAGTGAGCACGTGCAGAAAATACCTAATCGATTATTGTTGAGTTGCGACTGTCAGTGAAAAGTAGAGAGGCCCAGCCAGGCATAAAGCAATATTTCAAAATTAAATCGCAGAAAAACATAGTCTGGAAAGCAAATGGCTATTGCTGTAAGGACAATGAAAAGATGAATCTTAATTGAGCGAACAACAGTAGGCCTATAGCATCTTATTGGCACCAGCAGAGAGCATCGGCCATATCCCTAGTGAGTGCACACTGCACATATTCACCCTCTATCATTGTTGGGTCAGTGCCTCTTAAAAGTTTTGTTTTTGGACAATCATCTCTTCCTCCAGCTGGACGTATTCTCTTTGTGTCTCCCCTTCTCATAGGCCTATTATATGGACAACGTCGTTTTTACTGATCTCTCTAATTCTTCATATTAAAAAAGATTCCGCTAATGTCTCCAGTCATATGAAGTAGAATTGCATGAAATGTGTTTTTCCCGTGCAATGAAAGAAGAAACATATCTGATATAGCCCAGGCCTCTACGCTATACGCAGCCATGCGTTGAACAGTCTTTTTTACGAACGGTGATTGAGTTATATTATTAGCCTAAATAATAACGGAAAATGTTAGGGGCCACATTTTCATAATGGAAACCCTGGTGTAAGTGTACCTGTGTTGATGAGAGTCTCAGGCTCGGCCCCAGGCTCCAGTCTGGCTCTGTTGATGGTCCTGCCTGCCAGGTCGGTCCAGTACACCTTCTTCTCCCTGCAGTCATAGTCGATGCCCACCACAATGGAGCCCTGTGGAGAGACACTTACACTTACAGTCTACCAGTTCAACACACGTTGTACCTTAGCCACAATCAGAACACGTGACACAAAACTATATGAATCTACAAATACAGTGGTGAGTGCCGTGAACTTCACATAATGCCTAGAAAGAACACTGAGAAATTGTGAATGTCTGACATACAATGAGATAGTCCTAGCTGTTCAATAGAACAAACTCCACATTAAGCTCTTGTAGGGACTAGTATGGAGTAGCCTAGTGTTCTTCCTTACATGCAGAGCCAGTAGTGTAGAGGAGCGCTCCGAGTCCATGAGTGTGCCATTGAGAGGCAGTGCCCCAATCTGCTGTCCCTGGGCATACAGGAGGGAGGTGCCTGAGGGGGGCGGGGTCACATCAGGGCGAGGCAGAGGGTGCATGGTGGGAGGGGCTACAGTGGGGACACCTGTAGGGGGTGGGTGAGAAGAAGGAAGAAAGTCAGGATAAAACACTGACAGATATACTGTATTAGAAGTTGTTAATTAACCTACCTGTGTAGATAACTAATTAACTAAATGATACCTCACATTATCATAATTCAAATGTTCCCCCCAAACCTCAAGTTAACATCAGCAAATGTTTATACAGTTTGAGATACATGTGACAGATTAGCATTCAACATTTAATCCTACAGTACAAACTTGAAAATGTGAAAAGATGACCAGCAGCGTCAGTAACGTCACTCACAGGCAGGCTTGACCACGTCGTGCGAGCGCGTCCCGGCCACCTCGCGGCCGTCCCGGTCCACGCACCAACAGTAGCTGCTGTCGCCGTAGCACTGGATGGGGTTGAACTGCCCCTGGGGGTCGCACTGGGGCAGGTAGTGGTGGGGCTCGGGCAGGCCCCCGTAGTGGTCCACCAGGCTGGCCCGCCAACGCTCGCACACCGTCTCCGGCCGCTGGGTGGGGGGCACTACCGCTGAGGGAGAGAGGGGGGCAGAGGGAGAGGGAACATGGGTCATATACAGTACAGGGCTAGGAGAAACTCAGGTATTTTTTTTCTTGAATTAATTAACTTTATTTGAATAATCCCAAATAGATGGTTTATAGATGTTCAGTAAGTGTTCAACTTACTAACTACTACAAACCCTAACCTTAACCCTTAACCTAAACTTAACCCGAACCCTTATCTTAACCTTTACCCTAACCTTATAAACCTAACTGTAACCCTGGCAAGCAGTTGCATATCAACAGTTGCAGTTGATTGTTTGCTGATAGTGCGAGCATCTATGGATCATCTTTAGGGGACTAGCCAAATAAAGTGTCACTGAAAGTCGTTAGTTCTGTTGTCCTGCACCAAGGGTCCCGTGTGGCTCGGTTGGGAGAGCAAGGCGCTTGCAACCCCATGGTTGTGGATTCGATTCCCACATGGGACCAGTATGAAAAAAGTCTGAAAATGTATGAACTCACTACTACTAAATGACTAAAATGTCAATCATCACATCAGGACACCAATTGGTCATTGAATTATGACCAAAGCTTCAAAGTATGTGGATGGTTTGTACACTCTTCTTTCACAGGGTCCTTTCTATGACTAAGTAAGCTGTCAACGACTTGCAGTGAATCTGACTGCATGCACAGTCACTTCAAAATCGAAATAAACACCCTGACAACAAAAAGCAAACTAATAAGAAAGGTTTGACGCAATGTGAGCTCTAAAGACTATGGGCTCGATTCAACCAGATCCGCTTTAGCCAACATCACATAGCGGTTGTTTTGACAGTGTGAAGGTGGAACACCTCGATTAAAATGATAGAAATCCCCATTATTTTCTTTCATGATTTTTCAATTTGAGCGTAATTATTTCTATACATCCTACACTTTCTCATTCTGGACTTCTAATCTCCTGTGGCTCAGTGGCAATGATCGCAAGAGCAGCTGCTCACCAACGCAGTTGCACCTCCGACACGCCAAATCATCTGCTATGTGGGTGTCTGCTGTCACCAGTTAGTGCTTGATCTTATTAAATCTAGGGCTACGTTTGTACATGTATGCTGTACGACTAACCTACCTAGCTCACATTGTGAAAAGTCAGTCTCTGAAAACGAGACAATATTATAAACAACTCTGGTCAGGAATGTGTAAATAGCCAGAGTTAAGTGTAATGCTTCATGAGTAATGCCTACATTTACATTGTGAAACGCTATTATGACTCCGGTAGAAATCCCCCATTGCCTTTTTAAGGGCCGTCCAATGGCTGTGGACTCTGTGACTCTTTAGTTGTATTATGGGTAGTAGATAAGCGTTCCAGCTGATAGTGATGAGAGGTGAGCAAGCGTTTACAGGTCTGGGACAGGAGAAGGTGATCTATGACCCTGGGGGGACCCGTGTAAGGGCAAGAAATCAAATCAATCCTCCTGGTCACGTTTCTGTCTCTCCTCTACTACATATACACACATACTCACACACACACACACACACACACTCAGTCTCGTTCACGTATGCATGGACGTGCATGTACACATACACACACACACACACTCCAGCGTGGTATGTCTGACCCCTTACACACTCATCAGTCTCTTTCACACACATACACACACTCACCCCCTCCCCTGTCACCTACCCACTTGTATACATTCTTACGGATTTTCAAGTGTTTACTTTATCAAATCCACCTTGATAACGTGCTTTCAGGGGCACTTAAAACATACCACTTTAGGTTAAACGGCCAAGTATTTTTTTTTGTTATCTCTGAAACTGTTAAAAACATGACCGAATGTTCTATTTTTTTCCAACTCAAGACTCCTACACAGACACAAAAAAAATTGTTTTTTGAGAAGAGAGAAGAGCACACATTGGGCACAGTGTAGAAGAAGCAGTGGTTCGGCAGGAAAACCATGGGCGAACCACATCACTGACCTACCTCCTCCGCCTAACAATATAGACCTGACCGCGTGACGTGGCACCATTTACTCGGTTCAAATGAAAGTGATTACTCATACGCAATGAGGAGCTGAGCTGGGGCTTTACAGGGCGTAACACATTATTGGTGCCTAACCTTTTAACGATTCCATTGTGTTTAGCTGTATTACATATCAACAGTGCCTGCTGCCTGGCTTTAATTCTAAACCTAGAGAAAATCTCGTATGTGTCTAAGCTGGCCACATGAGGCAGATTGCATTGCAGCATGAACCTCTAGTTGTGTGTGTGTGTGTGTGTGTGGTCTTCCAATTGGTGGTGTTTATGCATGTGTATTAGTGTATACAGGTGTGTTGTGTGTACGTCAAATGTATGCACGACACACGTAAACTCATCTCACCTGGTTCATCACAGTTAGGTTGCGATGTACCGGGTGGTTTCCTGGTCCCTGCCCTCTCCTGCCCCCTGCTGTCCACACACCAGCAGTGTCCTGTAGCGCCATGGCACTGCAGGGCTCTGTATTGACCCTGCTCATCACACTGAGGTACAAAGGCCCCGTCAACATTCCCCTCGGGACTGGTTGTCTGCAGACTGTCTCTCTGGTGTTCGCAATGAGTCTTGGGCCTCTCCGGGTGATCTGTAGAGGCAGGTAAGGGGTTATTGACAGTTGTAATTCTACTAGCTTAAACTCACATGCTTGCAATTGCCTGGCCAGAAAGCAAACACATTTACTCGAGTGGGCAAAATTAGGCACATGCCATCTTAATGACGTCGTTGTCTGGTGTATATTGTTTTTCTGGTTGACACAATGTCATATAACTACATTACAACCAACTAGACTCTTATGTCCAGGTAAAGATGGCTATTTCATGATCACATCAAGACATCTTTTGGTTGTTATTACCAGATTACAACCAGTATACAACCTGGCCATGACATCATAAAAGTCGTCATAAGGACTTTATTGTAACCAGTTTTTCCCACTGGTTATAGCTAGTTATTCTGAACAAACAAGTACCCTTTACAGACGATATTACAGAGACAACATGGATATTACTGTTATTATCTGTAATGTGTTTAGCATTAAACTTACCTGGTTCATCACAGTTAGGCTGGCCAGTGCTGGGTCCTTTCCTGGTCCCTGTTCTCTCCTGCCCCCTGCTGTCCACACACCAGCAATGTCCTGTAGAACCGTGGCACTGCAGGGCTCTGTATTGACCCTGCTCATCGCACTCAGGCACAAAGACCCCCGGGATAGGGTACCCCTCAGGACTGATTGTCTGGACACTGTCTCTCTGGTGTTCACAATGAGTCTTGGGCCTCTCAGGACGATCTGTAGAGACAGGTAAGGGGTTCAACCAGGTCACAGTTTAAACTATTGTTTTTATGTATTTAGGCTTTTTTAGTTGTTTAAAAAAAAAAATGTATCGCCACATGCAATTCGTAACAAAGGTAATGCTGGAATAACCGATTTTGCGACTGGTCATGGCAAATAACTGTCGGTCTCACGGTAATTGACATAAACCAGGGCGGCAGGGTAGCCTAGTGGTTAGAGCGTTGGACTAGTAACCAAAAGGTTGCAAGTTCAAATCCCTGAGCTGACAAAGTACAAATCTGTCATTCTGCCCCTGAACAGGCAGTTAACCCACTGTTCCTAGGCTGTCATTGAAAATAAGAATTTGTTCTTAACTGACTTGCCTAGTTAAATAAAGGTAAAAAAAACATTTAGCATCTCCTGGCGTCGAATAAATCCATGTAATATAGCCTGCACCTTCACAATAAATCCATTATTTATTTTAGACAGGTCTAAAAAAGCATGATGTCACGCCCTGACCTTAGTTATCTTTGTTTTCTTTATTATTTTGGTTAGGTCAGGGTGTGACGAGGGTGGTATGTGTGTTTTTGTCTGGTCTAGGGTTTTTGTATGTCTAGGTTGTGCTTGTCTAGGTTTGACAAGCACTTCATAATGCCTCAAATTGAATGGTGGCATCCCCTTTGTGGCTGTAATGCACCCTAAAAAAATCCATGCCTTTTGCGGTCCTGATTGCTACATTGTGCCATTCTCCCTGAGTGTGCTGCGCAATTCGAAGCGCCTCTCACTCACATGTCTCTCCGATCGGGTCTTTCTCACAGGCTACAAGTGAAGACAGACACACTGCCCGCGTTCTTATCCAATTCCGAGGTGCATATTGAAGATATTGTAAGAACTGTCCACATTTACTATTCATCGGCCAACTCAAGATGAGTAGGCCTGACAAACAGAAAAAGCACTAGCCTATGTCAATCGACTATCCCCCGTAGTACAAAAGTTGACCTATTCTGTGCGAGAAATAAATATTCCAAACATAGTCTGGGACAGTTGTGGGGTGCAATAAATCCCAATACAACCATAAAAAAAAGTTTTCACGCAATGTGGCTGACGCAACAGATCAGAACGTTTGCTTAAAATGTTGATAAATTATTAGGCTATTTCTTCACATTATAAGCGCAGCAATGCGCACATGACAGTAGGCTATTATCAAATACATGTAATGCTTTTATTATAAAGGTGCATTTTATGGTGAAAATTATTGTACGGTTCTGCTTTTCTTTTCTTAGTCAACCTTGTGTTCTTTTTCTTTGGGTTCTTGAACGTAGCCCTGTTTCTTTGTGTTCTGGAACGTAGCCCTGTCTTTCATTTTAGTTCATTGTTTTCACCTGTGTTCATTGCTCACCTGGTCTCATCAGCTCCCTATTTAGTTCAGTTCTTTCTGTTTGTATGGTTGCGAGGTATAGTTTGTTTTTGACTGCCTGTGTATGACCACTGCCTGCCTGTGACCACGCTTCCTGCCTTCTGCAAAGGCTTAATAAACATCTGCCACGCTCTGCGTGTGAATCTCCACCTTTTTCTCCCTGAGTATTCATTACAATTATCTTCCCAAAACTTGAAACTCACGCGCTGCTTATGTATGCCAGTTATGCTATAAACCCCTTGTAAAGCAGATTAATGTAATTCATTTTAAGAAGTTATTTGGCCACTTTAGTTGTGATACAAACCTTATCAAAACATATAGGCCTAGGGGATAGGCTACATGAGGTGTGTGACTATGATTCAACATAAGTCAACAACATAAAAAAGACCGTTTCTTATGCTGGGCATCATTCACAAGTGATAATATATAATTTAGGCTAATATTGTCACCCATCAGACTATTCTTGATTTAATCTTGTCTTTACATATACTAAATAATATGTGTGAAATTTAGAATGGACCAATATCATGCACATGTCTTGAAACCGGGGCAGCGGGAAAAAATACATGTCATCTATGCTTTTCCTGTAGTTCATTTTCATGCCAGCCAGGTAGGCTATACTCCTGTTGTAAAGATAAACAATGTGCTTAATATTAGGAAAGTTGAGAAATAAATATAAACTCAGCAAAAACGAAACGTCCTCTCACTGTCAACTGTGTTAATTTTCAGCAAACTCAACATGTGTAAATATTTGTATGAACGTAAGATTCAACAACTGAGACAAACTGAACAAGTTCCACAGACGTGTGACTAACAGAAATTGAATAATGTGTCCCTGTACAAAGGGGGGGGTCAAAATCAAAAGTAACAGTCAGTATCTGGTGTGGTCACCAGCTGCATTGAGTACTGCAGTGCATCTCCTCCTCATGAACTGCACCAGATTTGCCAGTTATTGCTGTGAGATGTTACCCCACTCTTCCACCAAGGCACCTGCAACTTCCCGGACATTTCTGGGGGAAATGGCCCTAGCCCTCACCCTCCGACCCAACAGGTCCCAGACATGCTGAATGGGATTGAGATCCGGGCTCTTCACTGGCCATGGCAGAACACTGACATTCCTATCTTGCAGGAAATCACGCATAGAATGAGCAGTATGTCTGGTGGCATTGTCATGTTGGAGGGTCATGTCAGGATGAGCCTGCAGGAAGGGTACCACATGAGGGAGGAGGATGTTCTCCCTGTAACGCAGAGAGTTGAGATTGCCTGCAATGATGACAAGCTCAGTCCGATGATGCTGTGACACACCGCCCCAGACCATGATGGACCCTCTACCTCCAAATCGATCCTGCTCCAGAGTACAGGCCTCGGTGTAACGCTCATTCCTTCGACGATAAACGCAAATCCGACCATCACCCCTGGTGAGACAAAACCGCGACTCATCAGTGAAGAGCACTTTTTGCCAGTCCTGACTGGTCCAGCGACGGTGGGTTTGTGCCCATAGGAGACGTTGTTGCCGGTGTTGTCTGGTGAGGATCTGCCTTACAATAAGCCTACAAGCCCTCAGTCCAGCCTCTCTCAGCCTATTGCGGACAGTCTGAGCACTGATGGAGGGATTGTGCGTTCCTGGTGTAACTCAGGCAGTTGTTATTGCCACCTGTCCCGCAGGTGTGATGTTCGGATGTACCGATCCGGCGCAGATGTTGTTACACGTGGTCTGCCACTGCGAGGACGATCAGCTGTCTGTTCTGTCTCCCTGTAGCACTGTCTTAGCCGTCTCACAATACAGACATTGCAATTTATTGCCCTGGCCACATCTGCAGTCCTCATGCCTCATTGCAGCATGCCTAAGGCACGTTCACGCAGATGAGCAGGGACCCTGGGCATCTTTCTTTTGGTGTTTTTCAGAGTCAGTAGAAAGGCCTCTTTAGTGTCCTAAGTTTTCATAACTGTGACCTTAATTGCCTACTTTCTGTAAGCTGTTAGTGTCTTAATGACCGTTCCACAGGTGCATGTTCATTAATTGTGTATGGTTCATTGAACAAGCATGGGAAACAGTGTTTAAACCCATTACAATGAAGATCTGTGAAGTTATTTGGATTTTTACCAATTATCTTTGAAAGACAGGGTCCTGAAAAAGGGACGTTTCTTTTTTTTGCTGAGTTTAGTAGGCCTAGTCCAGTGGTCACCAACCTTTTCTGAGTTAAGATCACTTTCTGAGTCAAAATGCATGCCGAGATCGACCGTTTAATTTTTTTATTAAATTATTATTATTAACATGACTTAAAAAATGTAAGCCTATGCAACAATAACCAATTAAAAACAGTACTGTAGCAATGAGGTTTGTGCAGTAAGCTATAGGCACAATACATTATCACCTCATACTGGCTTTGCTTGAATTTACCTGCCAATTCATTGTTGTTCAGGACATTTAAAAATATATATATTTCAAAATTTGAGGTAGGCTATATGATCACACCGGTAATAGATCCAGTGTTGTAGATCCATTGTTGCACAGCTGAGTGAGCATACATTTAAATAATTTGCTTTATATTTTACTGGGCTGATGATGCCTGCTTCTGATGGTCAGTCTCAGCGGAGGGAGAGAGCAGCAGACTGAGAGTCCGTCTCTCAACATCCCTCCGCTCTCCCTTTCCTCCACTGACACTGACCAAAAAGGGACACCGTCTTCCAGCTGATGGCGAAACTCGAGTCGCACCGCATTATTTCTGCCTCATGCACAAATTCATGTTGTTACTCCTATGAACAGAGAAAGTGAAATATTCCTTGATTTTAAAAAGACCCAAGCCGCTTTCCTACACTTTCCTACTCATTCATTGCTTGTTGTAGCGCTGAGTGGAAATAGGAAGAACGCGCATTTTATGGCTTATAAAAGCGTTGAATACAAAGTGTTGACAGTGCTGAGTAAGAACTTAAACATGAACTCACTCATAAAAACAGCAGCTCTCTGCTGAATTCGTTGACAGTCTCTCTAGTCATGGTTTTAAACGTTTTGAAATCTCACAGTATCAATTTTGCCGTAGCTTTCTTTTATAACTGCTACGTTACCTTTTTAGGGATAGGGGGCAGCATTTTCACTTTGGATGAATCGCGTGCCCATAGTGAACTGCCTCCTACTCTGTCCCAGATGCTAATATATGCATATTATTATTACTATTGGATAGAAAACTCTCTGAAGTTTATAAAACTGTTTGAATTATGTCTGTGAGTATAACAGAACTCATATGGCAGGCAAACTTTCAAACAGGAAGTGGAAATTCTGGGTCTGGTTGATGTTAAACTCTTCGTCTATTCACATCCCAGTAAGATATGAATCTGTTCGCACTTCCTACGCCTTCCACTAGATGTCAACAGTCAGTAGAACGTGGAATGAAGCCTCTAGTGTGATGTGGGGCCGGGTGTCAGCTATTTGAGTCAGTGGTCTGGCAGAATGCTAGTTCCTGGTCACGCGCACTAGTCATGATATGGCCATGCGTTCCATTACTCTGTAGACAAAAACGAACGCTCCGGTTGGAACGTTATTGGATATATATGATAACAACATCCTGAAGATTGATTCTCTACTTAATTTGACCAGTTTATTCGACCTGGAATATAACTTTTTGAAGTTTTCGTCCGAGTTCGCCTGGACCGGCGCCAGCGTTTGGACATGTGAACTAAACGTGCTAGCAAAAGTAGCTAATTGGACACTAGTAATGGACATTATCGAACAAAACAACGATTTATTGTGGAACTAGGATTCCTGGCACTGCATTCTGATGAAAGATCATCAAAGGTAAGGGAATATTTATGATGTAAGTTTGTATTTCTGTTGACTCCAACATGGCGGAGAAATGTTGTGTATTTCTGAGCGCCGTCTCAGATTATTGCATGGTATGCTTTTTTCGTAAAGTTTTTTAAAAATCTGACACAGCGGTTGCATTAAGAACKAGTGTATCTTTAATTATATGTAAAACATGTATCTTACATCAAAGTTTATGATGAGTATTTCTGTTATTTGACGTGGCTCTCTGTAATTACTCCAGATATTTTGGAGGCATTTCTGAACATGGCGCCAATGTAAACCGAGATTTGTGGATATAAATATGCACATTATCGAACAAAACATAAATGTATTGTGTAACATGCTGTCCTATGAGTGTCATCTGATGAAGATTATCAAAGGTTAGTGGTTAATTTTATCTCTATTTCTGCTTTTGTGTGACTATCTTTGGCTGGGAAAAATGGCTGTGTGTTTTTTGGATTTGGTGGTGATCTAACATAAATATATGTTGTGTTTTCGCTGTAAAACATTTTAAAAATCGGACACGATGGGTAGATTAACAAGATGTTTATCTTTCATTTGCTGTATTGGACTTGTTAATGTGTGAAAGTTACATATTTCAAAAAAATATTTTTGAATTTCGCGCGCTGCCTTTTCAGCGGAATGTTGTGGGTGTTCCGCTAGCAGAACCCCTGGGCTAGAAATTTTAATGCAGACTCGGTCATCTGAGCAATCTGATTGGCCAGCAATGGCATAGTGCACTTGATTAACTCTCCAGGCCCACCGGGAAGGCAGAGTTTGTACCTTCAGACACATGAAATGGCAACAGTTTGCCTACCCGGCGCGCAGGGACGCTGAATTGGCTGCACCTACCACCAACAGCCCGAGACTAATATAAAAAAATAGGAACACAAGGCTTTATCGTTGGGTTTTTTACAGAAATGTTTGGCGTTCGACTAGAAATGCCTTGGAGATCGACAAGTTGATCGCGATCGACTGGTTGGTGACCACTGGCCTAGTCTATAGAAAGCTGAAGGGAACCTCCTATTTTTAGTAGAGGCCATCATTATGTTTTCTCGCGCAATTGCATAGCCTATAGAAATGTTGCACAACTTCAGCTCATGAAGTGTTTGATTAGATTCCCGATCACATTTGCATTGATGTCAGAGTGATTAGAGGGACAATAGCGTGCTGAAGTATCACTCAGTTAGCAAGTTTGGTAGGCTACTAATGACCATCAGCAGCATCAGAGTTTGGAGAAGCCTAATTCCCGTGACTAAACGGTATGTGAAATTTGACTGCCTTCATGGCTCGTGACCGCCGTTGTGGCGGTAATACGGTCACCGCAACTGCCCTACTTAGTGTAATAACGTAGGTATTGGACTGACACGAGTTTGAGTCCCAGTCAGACTTCTCCCTGAATTTTCTGCATTGGTGTCAGTGTGGGATGCTACTCCTGTAAGGCCATCAAAAGTGTGTCTGTGTGCAAGACACATAGAGTGGAGGGGGTCATTAAAGTTACAACTTCTACCTGGTTCATCACAGTTAGGCTGGCTAGTGCCGGGTCCTTTCCTGGTCCCTGCTCGTCCAACACACCAGCAGTGTCCTGTGGAACCATGGCACTGCAGGGCTCTGTATTGACCCTGCTCATCGCACTCAGGCACAAAGACCCCGGGATGGGCACCCTCAGGACTGATCGTCTGGACACTGTCTTTATGCTGCTCACAGGTGAGTCTTAGGCCTCTCAGGAAGATCGGTAGAGACAGTAAGGGGTTAAACTAGGGAACTGATCAACCCAATCATACATTGCAAAAATAGGTTGTGGTGGTACTTCCGGTACAAAAATAACTTGGTAAACTAAATGTAAAAAAATGAACACATATTCAAAGCAATGGATTATACCTTCCCTGGTAGTAAATGTCTATGCTCAAGCTTGAGTCAAGGTGTTTGCTTTATTATCGTTTATACATGTGTAGCATGCTGGATTGTCTTGGAGCTAGCGCAAAAGCTAGCACAGCTGCGTTAACTGGAGCTCACCAACAAGCTAACTGGTTAGTACAATTTAAATGGGGATAGGGAGAACTTTTACGTTGCCAAATGGCAACCTAATTAGCTAGCTACTAAAAGATCCATAACTTGTGTCAGCGACAGTCAAAATCCAGTATCCTTACCAAGCTTGCTAGCTTCAGTAGCTTGTCAGCTAGCTACCGCTAGTAAATTGTAACATTCGCTAATGTCTATGGGAAGGCTAGTGGAGATAGGATTTCAGTTTTTTGGCTTATGATTTTCCAGAAATCTACACTCTATGCACCACATTAATTATAACAAAGCAAACGGCTCAAGGAATATATGTGACTTGAACATATGCCATTGGAAATTAAAGGTATACAGTAGAATCTAAACCATTGTGTTACATATTTGATTTTCTTTTACATTTTACAAAATGTTATATCCACATGCAATTCGTAAACAAAAGTAATGCTGGAACAACCGATTTGGCGAGTGGCCAGGGAATTGCGCAATCTAAGTATGTGTATGGTCGCTAGTAACACCTTGTCAACAGTTTGGGACATCTAGTGTAATAACGTAGGTATTGGACTGACATGAGTTTGAGTCTCATCAGACTTCTCCCTGAATGCTGCATTGGTGTCAGTGTGGTAGCTACCCTGTAAGGCCATAAAAAGTGTGTCTGTGTGCAAGACACATAGAAATCAGCAGAGGGTCATTAAAGTTACAACTTCTACCTGTTTCATCACAGTTAGGCGGCTAGTGCCGGGTCCTTTCCTGCCCTGCTCTCTCTCGCCCCTGCTGTCCACACACCAGCAGTGTCCGTGGAAGAACCATGGCACTGCAGGGCTCTGTATGACCCTGCCTATCGCACTCAGGCACAAAGACCCCGGGATAGGGTACCCCTCAGGACTGATCGTCTGGACACTGTCTTATGCTGCTCACAGTGATCTTAGGCCTCTCAGAAGATCTGTAGAGACAGGTAAGGGGTTAAACTAGGAACTGATCAACCGAATCATACATTGCAAAACATTGTTGTGGTGGTACTTCCGGTACAAAATACTAACTTGGTAAAACTAAATGTAAAAAAAATGAACACATGTCAAGCAATGGATATCCTTTCATTCTGGTAGTAAATGTCTATGCTCACGTTGAGTCAAGGTGTTTCTTATTATCGTATTTACATGTGGTAGCATGCTAGGTATGTCCGTACTGCGCAAAACTAGCAAGCTGCGTTAACTGGAGCTCGCCAACAAGCTAACTGCTAGGTAAATTGAAAATGGGATAGGGAGAACTTTTACGTTGCCCAAATGGCAACTAATTAGCTAGCTACTAAAGATCCATAACTGGTTCAGCGACCAGTCAAAATCCAGTATTCCTTACCAAGCTTGCTAGCTTCAGTAGCTTGTCAGTAGCTACTGCATAGATTTAGTAAATTCGCTAATGTCTATGAGAAGGCTAGTGGAAAGGGATTTGCAGTTTGGCTTAGATTTCCAGAAACTACACTCTATGCACCACAGTTAATAAACAAAGCCAACGGGCTCAAGGAATATATGGAGCTTGAACATATGCCATTGGAATTAATGTATACAGTACAGTCTAAACCATGTTGTTTAAATTTGGTATTTGTTTTAACATTCTACAAATGTGCACCCACATGCAATGTCAGTACAAATGAATGCGGAACAACCGTTGCAGGACCGATTTTGCGAGTGCCATGGGATTGGTCGAAATCTAGTAATAAGTGAATGTCGTTAGTACAACCCTAGGACTCTTGTCAACAGGTTTGGGACACTTAGTGTAATTACGAGGTATAGGACTGACATGAGTTCGGAGCCCCAGTCACGCTTCTCCCTAAATTGCTGCATTGTGTCAGTGTGGGATGCTACTCCGTAAGGCCATCAAAAGGTCGTGTCACTTCAACACATGAGAATAACTCAGAGAGGGTCATTAAAGTTCAAACTCTTACCTGGTTCATCACAGTTAGGCTGGCCAGTACCGGGTGGTTTCCTGGTCCCTGCCCTCTCCTGCCCCCTGTTGTCCACACACCAGCAGTGTCCTGTAGAACCGTGACACTGCAGTGCTCTGTACTGACCCTGCTCATCGCACTGGGGTACAAAACCCTCCACGATGGAGTACCCCTCAGGACTGGTCGTCTGGACACTGTCTCTGTGATGTTCACATTGAGTCTTAGGCCTCTCAGTGTGATCTGTAGAGACAGGTAAAGGGTGCTCAGACACACACGCACAGACAGAGACACAATTGTCTTAGTTGTTGTGCCAATTTAAATTCTTCTAGTAAGTTGAATTTAAAATGTTTATGTGGCACTGAGAGGAGTCAAACCAACTCTATTTTTTAAAGATATGATAACAAATTAACTTTCTTTCCCAACATGCTCTACTTTTTTATAACTGTTTTTAATATCTGTGTTTATTCATGTACATTGAGTGATGTATTGATTAATCTTATGCTACACAATTATCAATTACATACATTTTTCTAAACTAATCCAATCATTTAGTTTGAACTTTTGCATCCATTGCTGAAATGGTTGTTCCAGTTTAAATGGCTTAGGTCTCCTCCCACTGTTCCTAACCCTGGCAGTCATTATGAATGCAGGTTGTGGGTGAATACAAATTTAAAAACTGTTGGATATCTTAACTCTGGCTGGATTCCAATAGAAATTACATTTCACGGCCTCCCGAGTTGGTGCAGCGATCTAAGGCATGGCAGTGCTTAAGGCGTCACTACAGATCCGGGTTCAATCCCGGGTTGTGTCGCAGCCAGCCGCGACCGTAAGACCCATGAGGCGACGCACAATTGGCCCAGCGTCGTCCGGGTTAGGGGAGAATTTGGCCGGCCGGGATGTCCTTGTCGCATCGCGCTCTAGCAACTCCTGTGGCAGGCCGGGGGCATGCACGCTGACACGGTCGTTTCCTCCGACACATTGGTGCGGCTGGCTTCCGGGTTAAGACAGCAGTGTGTCAAGAAGCACTGTGGCTTTCGGAGGACGCTCTCGACCTTCGCCTCTCCCGAGTCCGTACGTGAGTTGCAGCGATGGGAAAAGACTGTAACTACCAATTGAAAATCACAAAATTGGGGAGAAAAAGGGGTAAAATAAATTAAACCTAAATTACAATTCACAAAATGATGGCAATTTTCCAAGATTTTACAGAAATTGCAGTTGGAAAATTCCTGGAAATCCTTCAAACAGGATTTGTTTTTATATCTGGGAAAATTAACAGAATTTTGCAACCCTACTTGCAGACCTGATGTGGCCTGCAAATTATGAGTTTCAGGCCACTGTATTAGGGTAAAGCTAGGCCTCAAAATAAGGCCTTATGAGATATCTAATGTACAGTTGAATCGGAGGTTTACATACACTTAGGTTGAGTCATTAAAACTCGTTTTTCAACCACTCCACAAATTTCTTGTTAACAAACTATAGTTTTGGCAAGTCGGGTAGGACATCTAATTTGTGCATGACAAGTAATTTTTCCAACAATTGTTTACAGACAGATTATTTTACTTATAATTCACTGTATCACAATTCCAGTGGGTCAGAAGTTTACATACACTAGTGAGTGCTTATACCTGATGAGGAACAGAGGGCGCTATTTTACTTTGGGGGAAATCGTACCCAATTAAACGGCCTCGTACTCAATTCTGCTCGTACAAATGCATATTATTATTACTATTGGATAGAAAACACTCTCTAGTTTCTAAAACCTTTGATTTTGTCTGTGGTAAAAACACAACTCATTTGGCAGCACACTTTTGACAGGAAGTGGAAAGTCTGAAATCGATTGCTGTGTTCAAGGGCCTGCCTTAATGGGGCATTGATACGTATGACTATTACGTGCACGCTCACTAACCTTCCTAGATGTCAAGAGGAGTGGAGAGAGAAATTAGTTGATTATCTCGGTCTGAGGTGGAAATAAACCTCTTGGAACGAGTGGTACCCATTTTCTGTTTTCTCTGCAAGGCGCGTGGAGGGACCTGTTATTGCCTACTGCGAAAGCGTCGTTATGCGCGATACTATCTCCGGCTTTGATTTTATTTGATACATGTCACATTATCATCGTTAAAGTATGTTTTTTCAATATGTTTTATATGAATATTAAATTTATTTCGGGACGTTAGGCATGTTGGTTGTTTTGCGTTTGTTCACGAAGGAGAGCTTAGCGCCGCCATGGCCAGTGTGCTTCTAATTCAAGAGGGAAAACGACGTTCTGAATCCAAACAAAGATGTTCTGGACAAGGACCTTGCTACACTTCTGATGGAAGATCAGCAAAGGTAGGAACCATTTTGTGATGCTATTTCATATATCTGTCGAACTGTGTACTAGTAGCTTTGCGCTCAGGTTTTGGTTATTCCCTTACCATAACTAAGTCTTATGTCGTAATGAAGATATTTTTTGAATTCTAACACTGCGATTGCATTAAGAACTAATGGATCTATCGTTTCCTATACAACATGTATTTTTTTGTAATGTTTATGAATAGCTATTTGGTCAGAATAGGTGAGAGTCTAATAGAAATATCCGCACATTCTGGGAAAAATATGCTACGTTAGCACATTGTATAACCACGGACTTCAGCTCTAAATATGCACATTTTCGAACAAAACATAAGTGTATGTATAACCTGATGTTATAGGACTGTCATCTGAGGAAGGTTTATGAAGGTTAGTGAAATTTAATATCTTTTGCTGGTTTATTCGCTAACGCTAACGTGCCTATTGCTATCGCTAACGTGCCTTGATGAATGAATGCGGTAGTGTGGTAGGCTATTGTAGTGAGCTAATATAATGCTATATTGTGTTTTCGCTGTAAAACACTTAAAAAATCGGAAATATTGGCTGGATTCACAAGATGTTTGTCTTTAATTTGCTGTACACCATCGATTTTTCAGAAAAGTTTTATGATGAGTATTTAGGTAATTCACGTTGGTCTCTATAATTACTCTGGCTGCTTCAGTACTATTCTTGACGGTAGCTGTGATGGTAGCTGCAATGTAAAACTGATTTATACCTCAAATATGCACATTTTTCGAACAAAACATAGATTTATTGAATAACATGTTATAAGACTGTCATCTGATGAAGTTGTTCCTTGGTTAGTTTGGTTGGTTCTAGGTTAGTTTGGTTGGTTTTGTGCATGCTTCCTGTGCTGTGAAAAATGTCTGTGCTTTTTTCTATTTGGAGGTGAGCTAACATAAATATACGTGGTGTTTTCCCTGTAAAACATTTTAAAAATCGGACATGTTGGCTGGATTCACAAGAGGTGTATCTTTCATTAGCTGTATTGGACTTGTTAATGTGTGAAAGTTAAATATTTCTAAAAAATATGTTTTGAATTTCGCGCTCTGCCTTTTCAGTGGAATGTGGGAGGAGTTCCGCTAGCAGAACGCCGGGGCTAGACAGGTTAATAAGCTTGGAAAATTCCAGAAAATTATGTCATGGCTTTAGAAGCTTCTGATATGCTAATTGACATCATTTGAGTCAATTGGAGGTGTACCTGTGGATGTATTTCAAGGCCTGCCTGGATGCTCCCTAACTTGGGAGCAATTTCCAAACGCCTGAAGGTACCATGCTCATCTGTACAAACAATAGTACGCAAGTATAAACACCATGGGTCCACACAGCCATCATACCACTCAGGAAGGAAGCGCGTTCTGTCTCCTAGAGATGAACGTACTTTGGTGCGAAAAGTGCAAATCAATCCCAGAACAACAGCAAAGGACCCTGTGAAGATGCTGGAGGAAACTGGTACAAAAGTATCTATATCCACAGTAAAACAAGTCCTATATCGACATAACCTGAAAGACCGCTCAGCAAAGAAGAAACCACTGCTCGAAAACCTCCATAAAAAAAGCCAGACTACGGTTTGCAACTGCACATGGGGACAAAGTGTCACGCCCTGACCTTAGTTATTTTTGTTTTCTTTATTATTTGGTTAGGTCAGGGTGTGACGAGGGTGGTATGTGTGTTTTTGTCTGGTCTAGCGTTTTTGTATGTCTAGGTTGTGTGTTATCTAGGCATACGTAGGACTATGGTGGCCTGGATTGGTTCAGAGGCAGCTGTTAATCGTTGTCTCTGATTGGGGATCCTATTTAGGTTGCCATTTGCCAGTTTGGTTTGTGGGTGATTGTCTATGTTGATGTTGCATGTCTGCACTCGTTATCATTAGCGTCACGGTCATTTGTTATTTGTATAGTTTGTTTCAGTGTTCTTTAGTTGTCATTAAATAAGATGTATTCACATCACGCTGCGCTTTGGTCTCCTCACTAAGACGATCGTGACAGAATCACCCACCAAGAAAGGACCAAGCAGTGTGATATAGAGAGGCAGCGATATCTGGAGAAATGGACATGGGAGGAGATATTGGACGGTAAGGGACCCTGGAGTCAGGCTGGGGAATTTCGCCGCCCCAAAGAAGAACTGGAGGCAGCGAAAGCTGAGCGGCGGCGATATGAGGTAAGGCAGCGCAACAGGCACGAGAGGCAGCCCCCAACACATTTTGGGGGGAGGCACACGGGGAGATTGGCGGAATCAGGCGATAGACCTGAGCCAACCAAAAGCAGTGCTTACCGAAAGCAGCGTTGTACTGGTCAGGCACCGTGTTATGCGGTGGAGTGCACGGTGTCACCAGTACGCGCTCATAGCCCGAAGCGCTATAGGCCAGCCCCCCGCAAGTGCCATGCGAGAGTGGGCATCGAGCCAGGGCGTATTGTGCCAGCTCAGCGTGTTTGGTCTCCGGTATGCCGTTTCGGCCCAGGGTATCCTGCGCCGGCTCTGCGTGCTGTGTCTCCGGGGCGCTGGGAGGGTGCAGTGCGTCCTATGCCTGCACTCCGCTCATGCCGGGCGAATGTAGGCGTTGAGCCTAAGGGAGAGGTGCGAGTGGTATGCACCAGATCTCCAGTGCTCACCCACAGCCCGGTTCAACCTGTGCCTGCACTCTGGAGGGTCCGGGCTAAAGTGGTCATCCAGCCTGGAGAAGTGGTGCCAAGGCTGCGCACCAGAGCTCCAGTGCTGAGCTGCGAGAGCCGCCCTTTAGTCAGGAGCTGCCAGAGCCGCCCGTCAGTCAGGAGCTGCCAGAGCCGCCCGTCAGTCAGGAGGCTGCCAAGAGTTCGCCCGTCGTCAGGAGCTGCCAGAGTCGCCCTTCACTCCGGAGCTGCCAGAGTCGCCCTTCACTCCAGCACCGCCGGAGTCGCCCGCCTGTCCGGGGCTGCCGGAGTCTCCCATCTATTCGGGGCCCGCTGAAAGGGTCCCCAGTCCGAGGTCGGCAGCGAGGGTCGCCGCTCTAAAGGCGCCACTTAAGCGGGCAAAGACTATGGTGGAGTGGGGTCCACGTCCCGCGCCAGAGCCGCCACCGCGGACAGACGCCCACCCAGACCCTCCCCTATAGGTTCAGGTTTTGCGGCCGGAGTCCACACCTTTGGGGGGGGTACTGTCACGTTTTGACCTTAGTTCCTTTTTTATGTCTTTGTGTTAGTTTGTACAGGGCGTGAGTTGGGGTGGGTAGTCTATGTTCCTTTTTCTATGTTGTGTTATTTCTATGTGTTTGGCATAGTATGGTTCTCAATCAGAGGCAGGTGTCGTTCGTTGTCTCTGATTGAGAATCATATTTAGGTAGCCTGTTTTCCCCATTTTAGGTGTGGGTGTTTATTTTCTGTTTAGTGTCTGTTCACCTAGCATAACTGTTTCGTTTTCTCATCGTTGTTATTTTGTGTAGTGTTCAGTTTTAAATTAAAATATGATGAACACTTACCACGCTGCATTTTGGTCCTCTTCTCCTGCACCAGACGAGATTCGTTACACTTTGACTTAAAAAAAGATTATGTCGTGTTCACTTCACCATATATATTTAATTGAACTAGTGTTTTTTATGTATCGAGAAATCAAAATACTAGTACTGCTCACTTCAGCTATTTAAGTTGCTTAACTTATTTTCTTTGAGGCAATCAGTTTCCTAAAAAATGTTGAGTAGCCAGAAGTTATCCAGTGTGGAAATCGGCCCGATATTGCTGTTTACTTTAAGCATTGCTGTGTCTACCTTTAAACTACAAGTCATATTCTTCAAAAATAAATAGGGATATTACATTAGTTGAAATCACCAATGAGCCATCGGAAAGTGTAGTTATAACATGGATTCCAGCAGGGAACACCATCTGCCGAGAAAGAAATTCCTCGACCTTTTGAAAAACCAGTTTCTAGGGGGTGTCAACACTTAACTGGTGTTTCCTTGACACGGAGGCCTCTCACTCTCCCTGACAGTTTTGTGGATGAAAACCCCCATCTGGTGAGTGGTCCCATCCACACTTCCCTCTCAGGGTAAAAAACAACAACTATTTTTTCTTTATTTTCCCAAGTCCTTCAAAAGCTGTGTTGAATCTGTCGTGGCATCTGGAAGTTAGTACCACTGGTATAGTATGTTTAATGAGGCAATTACTCAGACAAATAAGCACTTACAGACAATGTGGACACATCGTATATGAGGTTCAAGAGAGAGGGAGATCATCGCTGGATGGTTTTAATAAGTAGGATTATAATAGAAAGTGTCTAGATGAATATGTCAACAGGTTTTGCCAAAGAGTAAATGTGACTAGTTTCAGGAAACTAGGCGTATATCACGCGTCACTACTTCATAAGAGCGGCATTTGAACGTAAACTTTTTTTAAAATCAAAATGCGTTTTTTGGCAGAAATGCCTTCTGGAACATGTGAACTTTCATGTGCCTTAATAACAAACTTGTATACCACCTGTAAATAAGAATACAATTGTTAAATTACGAGCCTAGTTGGTTTAGCCACGGAAATAGACAGGAACCATGCCATTATCTCAGCCATGATTGGCTGAGATAATGCCAAGAGATGAGTTTGGATTGGTCTGCCATGTAGCATGCTTATGTCTATAACATGAGCTGGTCAGTATGTGTAAGTAATCCTTTCTAACACAGCTTTTTTTAAATATATCATGTAGTAGAAAAGTGTTGGTCTCCACTTTCTGGAGGACCGAGATTTGAAATCAGTGGAATGCCCGGTGGAATTAGAGTATGATAGCTAAGGAGATGGAGAACATTATGGCATTTGATTGCAAATATGCAGAGCGAGTCAAAGAGAACATACAGAAGTCTGTTTTATAAAACACCTGTCTCCGGATTACATCTTCAAACTAAGGGCAAACATGGCATCCGTGACAGAGAAGGAGAAGCGTCCATCCATGTATATGGGTAAGATAGTCTAGCTAGCTACATTTTCAGATATTATACATTTCTTATTTTGTCAGAAAGTCGTTTTCATTACAAGTTAAAGCGTACTGTTAGCTAGCTAACGTTAGCTGGCTGGCTCACTAGCTAACGTTACATGTATGATCTGTGTAGTAATATTATTTGTATCTAAGAGCCATTTGCATTGCTAGTTATAGCCTAATGTTCGCTAGCTAGCGAACATTAAACCTGGTTGGTTAGCTACCTGCAGATTCATGCAGGGTAGTAACGTTATGAGTTGGGAATATGGTTCATTGTTTAGCTAGCTACATGTCTAAACAAAAGACTCCACTATGCAAGTAACCATTTTACTACACCTTCTGTATCCTGTGCATGTGACAAATAAACTTAGATTTTATTTGATATAGTATGTGTTTACCAGAGATGGTATTGTGAAGAACAAGATGACCTGCACCAAAGTCAAATTAGGAGATAACGTTAGGCCTACGAGACAGTGTCCAAGTTCTAATATTCTCCAGTAGAATGCCCTGCTTCTATTTTGACACACTCACAATGGCAAGCTATTTTATATAATTGGCTCACTATTAACTTGTAAATAATGATCATGTTGTGAGTTTATTTTCCTGTAATAATGAAGACAAATGAGCTAAAGTGAAGACGTTGTCAGCTATATGATATGGTCATTATTTGAATGACCTTTTAGTTGCCTGGTTTGCTAGATTGACAAATACTAAGTACAGTTTTAAACAGATTAGTTTATTGGTGTTAAAATACACTAGTTATGCTATTTTGGACCACCAGGCTGCTGATGTCATGCAGCCTGTAGTTTTTGTGTTTATACTTTTTCATAACGACAATGACAAGTTTGATGTCGGATGACAATAGAATGTTCATGATGTCACTGGGCCAACTGTCGAGAGATGTAATATAAACCAGCCTTTTGTCTTGAAATCTTTGGTTGTTTAGTACATGGCCTCACATGTGAATCCTCAAAGAGATGGGTGGGGCTAAGGCTTAAGAGGGTGTGAACAATGCTGAATGGGTGTAGACAAAGAAGACCTCTCCAGTAGGTTTACAAACACATTCAAGGGTCATTTTCTCAAAAGTGAGGCAGCAAGTTTATCAACTTTCAAAGCATATTTACTTTGCCATTGTTCCTCAACTGTAGTGTATGATATACAATTTTCTAACTCTGAGTCTCTACTTTTATCCAATGTAAAAAACACAATTTCAAATGTTGCTATATATACCTGAATCGAGACGGTCAGTTAGAAATATCAACAGTCAAAAGATGGGGGTTTGAAGAGTTTAGGTTTCACCAAAAGACAAACTTGATGGGATAACGTAAGAGTTTAACACAACAAACTAACAATGGATCATACTGGGGACGTAAGATCCGGATGAACAGTGCTCAGAGCCTTTTTAAACACAGCAAATCTGACATTGAAGTAAGGCAGATCTTACTTCACATATTTCCTTAGTGTAAAAAGGCCCTTACGCTTCTTCTAGTCTCTACACACCACAGTGTTCCTCGCTTGATCACATCGCCTTTTTTCCTCAGAGAAACAATGCGAGGTTCGTCGCCGGAGAGAGGCAACACAAAAGTTGAACTATTTTCAACTTTGTGTGAAAAGCACATTTGCTCCACACCATTGAAAACATTTGTAAAAATTAAGCGCTGTCTCTTTGAAAAGTGTGTTCAGTACGTGTGTGCATGTGATATGCTGTGTCTCTGAGCAGGTCTCACCTGGTCCGTCGCAGTTGGTGGGGGGAGTTCTGGGCAAAGTCCTGGTCCCTGCTCTCTCCTGCCCCCTACTGTCCACACACCAGCAGTGTCCTGTGGAGCCGTGGCACTGCAGGGCTCTGTACTGACCCTGCTCATCACACTGGGGGACAAAGGCCCCCGGAGCAAGGCCTCCAGGAACAGGCCGAGGCCCCCGGGGAGACAGCCCACCCTGCAGGCTGTCTCTGTGCTGCTCACACTGTGTCTTAGGGCGCTCCGGATGCACTGGAGGACAAAGACACATGGCAAACAAGACCTGAGACAAGATTCAGTACAACTAGCCTAACTCCCATATCTATGGTGACTCAAAGCTTGTTGGAAGACAGTGCCACTAACTACTAGACCTAGAGCATGTTTTAAGATTTCAATATGAGACAGTGTGGCACATAAGCTAATCAAGTTTGCTATGAAGTCTTTAAGTTTTAATGAGCATCACCATTGCTAGGGACACACTGGAAGCCGTCTCCTTGGAAATCGTGTTGACACTGGCACTGGAAGGAGCCCAGAGTGTTGGAGCAGGTGGCCTGGGGATGGCAGGGCTGAGAGCGGCACTCGTCCAAGTCTGTGGCACAACAAGCATACTGTAGATTCAATCACCAAACATCAGAAATGAGGCCAAGTGGACAATATCATAGAATTGGGATCTGGTGGGAGGGGTCTTTCACCCACTCTAGAACCTTAACTTGAATGTCCATTCTAGTGATTTTAGTTCTATGGCCAAAATCAGGAAAGGAGAAAGAGAGGAAGGGGTTAAATAAAAGGTGGAGTTAAGCGGCATGGAGGCAAATTCCCTAACTTAGTAGCCACGCTAGCCAGGCTTTATAAACTGATACATAACTACAAATTTACTCAAGTTACTTGCCTTACTTTTCCTCCTCTACTGCTACAATAATGATAACTAAACTGAATTAACATTGAACAAATAATAGTAATAATATATGGGACTCCCTTTTAATTTTAGAAGTTCTGGGTTGTGAGTAACCTGTAGCGCTTTGCCTGCCTCTTGTTTGCTAACTACCGTTGATCATTGTGATTTTTGCAATTATGTTAGCACAGCTGAAAACTGTTGTTCTGATTAAAGAAGCAATAAAAAAAACTGGCCTTCTTTAGACTAGTTGAGTATCTAGATCAGTGGTTCATTTTTGTTTTTGCTCTAGCACTACACACCTGATTCAAATCAACTCCTCATCAGGCTTTGATGATTTGAATCAGGTGTGTGGTGCTAGGGAACAAACAAAAATGTGCACCCCTTTGGGTCCCCAGGATCAGGGTTGAGAACCACTGATCCAGAGCATCAGCATTTGTGGGTTTGATTACAGACTCAAAATGGCCAGAAACAAAGACCTTTCTTCTGAAACTCGTCAGTCTATTCTTGTTCTGAGAAATGAAGGCTATTCCATGCGAGAAATTGCCAAGAAACTGAAGATCTCGTACAACGCTGTGTACTACTCCCGTCACAGAACAGCGCAAACTAGCTCAACCAGAATAGAAAGAGGAGTGGGAGACCCCAGTGCACAACTGAGCAAGAGGACAAGTACATTAGAGTGTTTAGTTTGAGAAACACCAGTCTCAACGTCAACAGTGAAGAGGCGACTTCGGGATGCTGGCAAAGAAAAAGCCATATCTCAGACTGGCCAATAAAAAGAAAAGATTGAGACGGGCAAAATAACACAGACACTGGATAGAGGAAATTGTAGGTGATAGTGTGGTTACAATTAATAATTTCCTCAGTAAAATGAAGACAATGACAAGATAGAGATCTTATCAAGGGAATGTACCGTGCAAGCATAATCTTTAAGGGGTTGCAGACAGCAATGGTGAATTGCAAGGAATACCCAGATAGTCTGCAGTTCAGTATAAGTTTGCAGTCCAGTCAGAATTCCAATAGTACAGATCAATCACCTATACAGGTACGCCCGTCAAAGGCGAACTCGTAGCCGCTCTGGCATTGGCAGCGATGGCTCCCTGGCAGGTTGACACAATGGGCGTGGGCACCGCACAGGCCAAGGCCCTCGACGCACTCATCCACATCTGAGGGAGAAGAGGGAGAGAACAGAACTGTTATGTCACAGTTATAGTATCATCAGACCATCAGTTTGAGTAGATTCTCTGTCTGTTTTCACTGCTGAGACCAGAATTGGGTTCAGTGGTGTCATTAGGCCTGGGCTTCTGAGGCTTCAGCCCTGGATGTTTTTGATCAAACCCCAAACTTTTTTTTCCTTCTTTTTTTTTTTACATTTCAGTTTAATATGAGTTTCCATAACCACACATCACTTGTCCTATGCAGTATTAAAAACATTGTTTTACTGACACATTTTTAGGACAAAAATAAACAATACAATATACTGCGCTAGGCAGTACCAGGTACTGCAAGAAGCCCCTGGAGTGACGTGGTGCGTGCTGTGATTGGTCGAGATTTCACAACACAAAGGATCCCTCACAATGGAAAGAGCTTTGGAGCTGGCTAGCTTTGGAGCTGTGAAGCACCAGCTACACGCCTGCCCGGGCATGAAGTTCGGCCTGCGGTTCTGAGACTGACTTTACCGGACGGCTCCACGCACAGGTTCGAGGACCCGGCTTTAGCGGCAGATTTCATCAACAAGAACGTGAAAGCGGCTGTTGTACCGCATGGTGTGCCAATATCTGTCTGTTTTCATGGTTCAGTCGTAGTTTAACCATCTGTATTGCTGTTAACCGAGGTTAGTTTTCCTTAGACTCTGTTGGGGACCAATCTATTTATGTTTGGCTTACTCTAGTTAAATGGTCACAAATCTCAGGAAGCACAAAGTAAGAGTTATCATGCTTTGCTCTAAACTTTTTTGTATTTAGGGTTTTTCTTGCATCTCAGTTGGGGAGATGCTTCGGCAAGGGAGGTTGTGAGGGAAGGGGTTTTTCTCTCTTTATTTGTATGTAGTTTTGATATGTTTTTGTGCCTCGTCGCTCGTCTTTGTTTTTTAAATTTGCGCTTTTAGGCTCAACTAAGATCTTCAGTTTACATTGTACCTTGTCCTTTACACGTCCTCTCTCTTAAGACATGACTCAGCCCAGTGTAGCCCATCCTGCTGGAGGGAATGGCTTTAATTTTCTCACTTGGAACTGCAGGGGCATCAATAACCCAGTTAAACGTAGTAAGGTGCTACACCACCTTCATCAATTGAAAGCTCACATCCTCTTTCTTCAAGAAACTCATCTGAAGGTATCACAACACTCAAGTCTTAGGTGCAGATGAGTGGGTCAGGTGTTCCATTCCTCATTTCAGAGTAAGGCAAGAGGGGTGGCTATTTTACTTCACAGATCGGTACCTTTTACATGTTCTAATGTGATCGCAGATCCCCATGGTAGATACATAATTGTCAGTGGTAGGCTGCTCAATACAAAGGTACTTCTTGTTAATATTTATGCTCCTAATTGGGACAATGGGGATTTTATCAAATTGGTTCTCTCTACACTCCCATATATGTCTTCCTATATGTTGATCTTAGGTGGTGACTTGAACTGTTGGTTAGACCCACATTTGGATCGATCCTCCACTAAACCTACCACCTTATCAACCTCAGCTAGAGTTGTCCGAACCTTTGTGTCTGAATTCGCAGTTTCAGATCCTTGGAGAATCTTTAATCCAGCTGGAAAAGCATACTCTTTTTTCTCATCAGTTCACCACACTTTTACGCGCATAGACTACTTCCTTGTAGATGACAGGCTCCTCCATTCCATATCTTCATGTTCATATTATCCAATTGCTGTATCTGTTCATATTATCCAATTGCTGTATCTGACCACGCCCCTGTTACTATGGAAGTAGCCTTTCAGAATGTTGACGATCTGTGACCGCCTTGGTGGCTAAATACGCAACTGCTCAGCAATGAACACTTTGTCAATTTTGTTTTGAGTCAAATTGACTTTTTCATGATTACAAATAGAACCCGAACATCTCTGCGTCTACTCTCTGGGAAACTTTGAAAGCTTATATCAGAGGTGAAATTATTTCCTACACCGCACACAAACTGAAAAGGGATAGGCTATCTATGTTAACACGCTGTATTACCCAATTAGGTGACATTTTATGCCGTTTCACCATCCCCGGACATTTATAAGGAACGTTTAACTCTGCAAGCAGAATTTGACACATTATTAACAGACCAGGTTACTGAACTGCTTGTCAAGTCGAGGAGCTCGTGTCTCACTGTGACACACTCCTCTCCCCCAGCCTTATAATAATTGATTGATTTATACAGCACTTTTCTACCAACTGAGGTACTCAAAACACTTTACATAGTAGGGGGAAAATCACCTCATCCACCACCAATGTGGAACGCCCACCTAGATGATGCACAGCAACCATTTTTGTGTCAGAACGCTCACCACACATCAGCTATCAGATGGAGAGGTGAGGAGTTATATATGCCAATTTGGAATGAGGTGGATGATTAGGTGGCCATGATGGAATGGGGCCAGGTTGGGAATTTTGCTATGACACCGGGGTTAACACCTCTACTCATATGATAAGTGCGATGGGATTTTTAATAAACACAGCGAGCTACATTCTTCCTCTGGGCCAGATCTTCTGCCGCCATGGTCTCAACGTCCACTGCCATGTGGATGACACCCAGATTTACATCCACACCAAACCCACTTCTCATCTCCAGGATATAAAAAACTGGATGACATCTAATCTACTCAAACTCAACAGCAATAAAACGGAGGTCATGCTGGTGCCTCCCAAGGCTCTCATCAAAAAAGTGGGTGTCATCCTGGACCCCACTCTCTCCTTCGAGCCTTACATCAAATACATCACCAATTCCTCCTTTTCCCCTCCTCTGTAATATCTCCCGACTCCAACCATCCCTCATGGACCCAGTAGCGGAGCCCTTCATCCATGCCTTTGTCACATCATGTCTGGACTCCTGCAATGGAGTCCTATTCAAGGTGTTCAGCAAGCCTTGGATAGGCTCCAGTACATCCAGAACTCCACTGCCAGTGTCCTCACACACACCAAACCCTGGGAACGCATCGCCCCCACTCTGCACCAACTTCATTGGCTCTCTGTCAAATCACCTACTCCTCATCTACAAGGCCCTCCATGGCCTGGCCCCTTCATACCTCTCCGACCTCCTCCACACACACATCCCCTCCCGCTGTCTCCGCTCCTCTGACTCTGGACTACTTACCATCCCCTCAAAAAAGACTGCACCACGGGGGACCGAGCATTCAGCGCCGCTTCCCCTAAACGCTGGAACTCCCCAGCCTCCCGCAATTCTGACTTCATCACCACTTTCAAAAACAGACTTAATCACCACCTGTTTGGCCTGGTTTTCCAATAGTCCAGATCAATTACCTATACAGGTACGCCCGTCAAAGCCAAACTTGTAGCCGCTCTGGCATTGGCAGCGATGGCTCCCTGGCAGGTTGACACACTGGGCGTGGGCACCGCACAGGCTAAGACCCTCAACGCACTCATCCACATCTGAGGGAGAAGAGAGAGAAAACATAACTCTTATGTCACAGTTATAATATCATCAGACCATCAGTTTGAGTAGATTCTCTGTCTGTTTTCACTGCTGAGACCAGACTTTGGTTCAGTGGTGTCATTAGGCCTGGGCTTCTGAGGCTTCAGCCCCGGATGTTTTTGATCAAGCCCAAACCTTTATTTACATTTCAGTCTGATATTAGTTTACATAACCACACATCACTTGTCCTATGCAGTATAAAAACATTTTTATACTCAGCTGCTTGGAGCAAAATTTGTATGACAAAAATAGTCAGTACCAGATACTGCAAGAAGCCCATGGAAAGACGCAGTGACTGCTGTGATTGGTCGAGATATCACAACGCAGTGGACCGCTCACGTCCCTTGACCCCTCCCCACCCTTACAGCACCGGTTAGATGTCAAATTCATCCCTCAGCAAAATGCCTGTCAGGCAATCAGAGGCTGCAGCATACTAAAGTGCAAATATGGATACTCAGAACTTCACCCGAAAGAGTTCAGGTTGAGCAGGTTGAGGTATCAGTGAATGAGGCGGAGAGAAATTCATAGTGCAGTAGCAGCAGCCGAGTTAGCCAGAGGTTTGCGCAGGGTTGGTGTTAGTCTCCCTCAGCATAAGGGTTGGCTAATGCTAATAAGCTAGAATTAGCGCTCAGGATCCTTAAGCTATTGGGTGTTCATATTTAATAGGAACATTTTGTGAATGGGTAAGCTAAGGATGTTGATATAAGTCATGATATTAGAAAAAGTGGTTATTTACAGCGAGTGTATTTAATGGGTTTCGCTTCTTTAGCTAGCTTGGCTGGCTAGCCACTTCGGTAACGTAAACTCACCCCATTCCGTACAAATGTGCGCAACCGCAACATTCAAACGAGGCTACAAAGAAAACTAATGGGACTGTAGCGACTGTGTTAACTTCAAAATCGGGGTGGTGAACTAGGTTTCTATTCAAGCGTTGATCGACATGGTAATGGTTCTATAGTATTGGAGAAAAGTTGAAAAAACGGACCCTCCGTTACATCGTGACGTGTCATGTCGTAACGTACAGCACGCATAAAGCAACTATTTCTGTCTTACAATCTCTCCACCAGGTGTAGCACTTCTCTCATCGTTTAAAAACAAGAAATGGACAGTGACAGGGGGGGATACCTAGTCATTTTTTGCGTCATCATTACATGCGATGATCATTCTCAAAGCCGCGGTTTACTTCTAAGATCACTTTAGCACCACCCTAAAAACCCGATTCAAATTCGACACAAACCTTCAAATAGGTATGTAATGACACATTATATAAACTCTTTATAGTGTTTTATTTACATTTTAGAGGCGATAAGGTGATAAGTTGGACAGATCGAGTGAAAGAAAGCAATTTTCCCACACAAAATCTCTCCTTTTACTCTCATGCATTAGTTTCGCTTCCCCACCCGCCATTTTTAAAAAGACCCGACAGGGCTCATTGCCTGCTTGAATTATGCAGAAACGGGCAACGTTTAGGTCATGTAATTGATCATGTTGGAAAGGGGAGAAATTGTGCTTTATAATGGTATTGTCATTACAGTTGATCTGGAAGTATTACGTTTTTGGGGCGCTAAAATAAGGGCAATTGTACGGACCAAGGCGATGTACGAGTGTACGTGAGTTTACGTTAGCTGCTGGCTAGCTAGCTAAGACTGAATATATGAGAGAATGTTTTTCTGACTAAAGCACATATCTTCAGACAGTGACACAGTGCCCACCTGTGGACTGAAGCTGAACTTTACTACAGAATTATATTTAACCCTGTTTAAAAATTAGCAATGTTGACGTGGTAGAACTAGCTAAATGAAATGAATCATAGAGGTCTTATAACATATGCCATTCTGCAGGTAAGCATGCTTGGCTAATGTCTGTTATTTCGATATAGGCTATGTAATTATTTGCAACAAAAATGGCCCGTTTTTATATTGTTGAAATTATTTAATTGAGCTTGTTCTGTATTACTCTTTTTATTCACTTTGCTTATCGAGAGGTTATCCTGCAAGTAACCATTTAAATGCACTGTGTACTCCATGTACAGTGCCTAGAGAAAGTATTCAATGACTTATTCCACACATTCTTGTGTTACAAACTGATTTCAACATTTATGAAATCATTTTTTATCTCAGCCATCTAAACACAATACATCATAATTACAAAGTGAAAACATGTTTTTAGAAATGTTAGCAAATTTATTGAAAATTAAATATTTAATTTACATAAATATTCTCACCTCCGAGTCAATACTTTGTAGAAGCACCTTTGGCAGTGATTACAGCTGTGAGTCTTATTGGTTAAGAGTCCACTGAATTTTCAAAATTCTTCAACCTCTGTGAAATTGGTTGTTGATCATTGTTAGACAACCATTTTCAGGTCTTGCCATAGACTTCAAGTAGATTTAAGTCAAAACTAACTCGGCCACTCAGTAACATTCTCTGTCTTCTTGGTAAGCAACTCCAGCAAATCCTTGTGTTATAGGTTATTGTCCTGTTGAAAGGTGAATTAATCTCCCAGTGTCTGTTAGAAAGCAGACTGAACTAGGTTTTCCTCAAAGATTTTTCCTGTGCTTAGCTCCATTCCGTATAATTTTTATCCTGAAAAACTCCCCAGTCCTTAACGACTACAAGCATGCCCATAACATGATGCAGCCACCACTATGCTTGAAAATATGGAGAATGTTACTCGCCATTGGCAATCCTAATAAAATCTGAGGAGACAGCAACAAACAAGAACCTAAGACAATGTTTTATAATGTGCTTACATACAGTTTTACCCACTTCGTATGTATATACTGTATTCAGGTGAAGGCTCATCCTATTGCTGTATTCCAGTATGTAGCTTCTTAACTGTCGTCATGTTTGGAGTTGTTGCGCTGTTATGCGGACACTTAAATTTGTCTTTACAGTTGAGTGCCCTGGTCCTGTCAGTATACAGTAACTTTAAAGAGCAAATGCCCCTAAAAAAATGCCCCAACCTCTCATTTAGAAAATATTGACATCAATATGAGTCAGAAACATTGAATTTACTGTCAAAATTTACTACAAAGTGTAAATAGGATAACTGTAATGCTTGCGGTAAATCTGAGTTGACTTTGGATAGCACTGCATAGCCTTAGGGATCATGGGTAAAACCTCAAACCAACTATACATTATAGAAATTCATATGCAAATATTGATATCATTTAATGAGAAAACTAAAAGGTGTGCAACATTAAATTATTGCTTAATTTACATTGTGTAATTTATTGACGATCCCTAACTAGCCCCAGAGATAGGTTATCTAAAGTCAAAGTCAGGTCGCACACTAGTCGACTGAAGCTAATTGGCTAAATCATTTTGGGCTAACTCTTCCCAGCTGCGAACACAAGACACCCACATCAAACCACAACCCGAAACCAACTCACATTTGAATTCAGTCATGGCCGCTAGCATTTCTTAATGAACCAAATCTAAAAGGATTCCAACTCCGGAAGTGCAGTCACTCTTTAAAAACTAACTAATAACATGTTGCACCTCTACCTTTCTATCTTTCAGATGAGCCAAGGAGGAGGAGAGATGAGTAAAGAAGGACAGTGGAGCACTTAGAACAGCAGCAGCCAGGGGCAAATGGTAGAGAAGAGGATGATTTAGGTGTCCCAGACACAGGCCCAAAACAAGTTAAGAGACCCAAGAGTAGAAGAAGAGTAGAGTAGATGATGGAGAGAGACACCAGACAGAGACAGCAACAGAAGAGTATGATATGATGCAGGGAGACACGCTACCAGACAACACACAGAGAGAGCAACAGAAGAATAGGTGATGGAGAGAGACACCAGACAGAGACAGCAACAGAAGAGTATGATATGATGCAGGGAGACACACCACCGGACAACACACAGAGACAGCAACAGAAGAATAGGTGATGGAGAGAGACACCAGACAAGAGACAGAGACCACAACAGAAGAATAGGCGATTGAGAGAGATACACCAGACAAGACACAGAGACAGCAACAGAACAATAGGATATGATGACGAGAGACAACAGAAGAACAGAACAGGCCATAACAGAAGAGGATAGACCCACACTACATGTGAATGTTTTAAACGTATGTAAAAAGTATTTTGTCTGTAATGTCTTTTTTGTCAGACCCCAGTAAGACTAGCTGTCGCCATTGGCGATCCTAATAAAATCTGAAATCCAAATAGGCAAAGGAGACAGCAACAAACAAGAACCTAAGACAATGTTTTATAATGCGCTTACATGCAGTTTTACCCACTTTGTATGTATATACTGTATTCAGGTCAAGGCTCATCCTATTGCTGCTGTACACAACTTTCCTATTCATATAGTGTCCATACTGTCTATACCCACCATTATATACATATACACATATATACATCGGTGGGCGTGGGAGGGCATAGGCCGACACACTGGGGAGCCAGGCCCACCCACTGGGGAGCCAGGCTCAGCCAATCAGAATGAGTTTTTCCCCACAAAAGGGCTTTATTAAAGACAGAAATACTCAGTTTCATCAGCTGTCTGGGTGACTGGTCTCAGACATTACCACAGGTGAAGTACCCATCTGTAAATAGCCCACCAAATCTACCTACCTCATCCCCATATTGTTTTTATTTACTTTTCTGCTCTTTTGCACACCAGTATTTCTATTTGCACATCACCATCTGCTCATCTATCACTCCAGTGTTAATTTCCTAAATTGTAATTACTTCGCTACTATGGCCTATTTATTGCCTTACCTCCTCACGCCATTTGCACACACTGTATATAGACTTTCTTTTTTTTCTTATTGTGTTATTGACATATACGCTTGTTTATTCCATGTGTAACTCTGTGTGTCGCACTGCTTTGCTTTATCTTGGCCAGGTCGCAGTTGTAAATGAGAACTTGCTCTCAACTAGCCTAATTGGTTAAATAAAGGTGAAATAAAAATAAATAAAAATAAAAGATGTGGAGATCCTGGGCTGGCGTGGTTACAAGTGGTCTGCGGTTGTGAGGCCGGTTTTTCGTACTGCCAAAGTGAAAAAGCTATGATTCCTTATTGATATCACCGCTTTTTTATGCTCAACAGTTTCCTGTGCGCATCAAGAATGGTCCACCACCCAAAGGACATCCAGCCAACTTGACCCAACTGTGGGAAGCATTGGAGCCAACATGGGCCAGCCATCCCTGTGGAACAACTTGACACCTTGTAGACACCTTGTAGTCCATGCCAGACGAATTGAGGCTGTTCTGTGTGCAAAAGAGTGCAAAAGGTCTTCCTAATGTTTTGTACACTCAGTGTATTCAGGAATCTGACATTGCTCGTTCTGATATTTCTTTATTTTGGGGGATTTACTGTATGTGTATTGTTAGGTATACTGCTAGAAAAATAAGCATTTCACTGCACATGCCATAACATCTGAAAAATATGTGTACGTGACCAATACAATTTTATTTTGACAGCAACAGACAAGACACAGAGAAAGTGACAGAAGAGAACAGGTGGAGAGAGAACAGAGGTATGTTGAGCACACAGTAGACTGTATCACTTCAAGCTCCGCTATATATTCTAATTAGTTTGATTTATTTGCACCAAAAAATGTAATTTACTGGTGAGGTGAAAAAGCCTGTGAAATTACTATTAAAACAATTGTTTACTTTTACACTTTTTACAACCAGGACAGGACGAGAGAGGAGGGTAGACAAGAGACAGCAACACAGAATACTAAAAGACAGCAAGAGATGGCAGACAAGAGAGACAGCAACAGACGACACACAGAAAGCGATGGGGAGAGGCAGAGGAGGGGTAAGACTATCATTAAAACTGCTCTATGGATTCTAATTACTGCACATTGTGTGTGTGTGTGTGTGTGTGTGTGTGTGTGTGTGTGTGTGTGTGTGTGTGTGTGTGTGTGTGTGTGTGTGTGTGTGTGTGTGTGTGTGGTGTGGTGTGTGTGTGGTGTGGTGTGTGTGTGTGTGTGTGTGTGTGTGTCAGAGAGAGAGAGTGTGTTAGGGTACTGTGAGATTCTTTAATCAGTTTGAACGGGTCAGAGTCTATGTTTTAAGTTGTTGAGTGGTTTTTGGCAATACACTGTAGATGTATGTGTTCGAGAATAGAGTGTTCCAGAGTAGAGAGACCCACCGGGAGCCTGGATCCCACCTTTGACACTAAACATGTAGCAGGTGGGAAGATGCAAGTTACCTTGAAAAATATCTAATCTAATGTTCGAATCGCTCTATGTTCATCTCAAAGAGCACCAAATTCATGTATTTAGCTGTTGAAATTTGGTCTGTTTTGTTTTTGACTGGGGAGAATGCCCCTGGGCCTCCCTACTGTTTTTGGGCTAAGCAAGCCCCATATGTCTTCAAATCTTAGAAACGAGCCTTTCTTCAAATAGCCTTTACTTTCTTTCTAAATACTTCAAAGTTTGATTGAGTCTGCCTGGATGGGTGGGGTTTGAAATTTTCCCTTTTGGGACTGTTCCATTGTTTCCATCACGCCAGGCACGCTCAATTAAGCAGTGACAGAGTATTTGAAAGAATACAGATCTTATTTGAACCCAGGTATCTGGTATCATCTGCCTGCCCTAAGAAACACAGCGTAACCCAGCCCTATAAAGCTCCACTCCACGGGGGAGCCGGGATCCCACCGTTGACACTAAACATTAATTAGTCTGACGTTTGTTTAAGAGCCATTACTGGTGTCCTGGTGAATGTAAAGAAGGCTCTGTGCATGGCGCCTTGAGACATGGGATATAAACCATGCACTGCAATCACGGCTGTTTGTGATGACAGCGGGAGACTGGTGGGTGAAGGCTCCGCGCCACACCTCGTGAGAATGGGGCCTTGGAGCCCCAAGGGCAGCTGGGAGTCAATGAGGGTGGTCGTAGCGAATGCAGCGGGGGAGCTGGTTTTGATCATCCGGCTAATGACATTGGAGGCTGGACCCCCTGTTACCTGCCCTGGAGGGAAGGGGGAGGGATGATGGAGAGGGGTATTCTAACAGGTAACGAAATTACACACTGTCAGATCCCCCCTCACCCAACCAACATGAGAGGTGCCCTTCGGCAGCCAGGAAATCAGCTCCAGATTCCTCTGCAGTAGAGTGAATAGTGGGAATGGGTGAAGGTGAAGGTGAGGTGTGTGTGTGTGCGTGCGTGCGTGCATACATGCGTGTCAAGAGACAAACCAGAGAGAGTGGGGGGGGAAAGAGTTACCAAGATTGTTATAGAAACATGCACTCCCTTGATGTCTGACTCGATTAATTTCAAATAAACTCCTCTCTCCACTCCTGTCTCTTTCCTTCCTCTCCCTCCTCTCCCCTCCCTTTCCCTCTTCTCTCTCCCTCCTCCACTCCTCTCCTCTCCTCACTACCTCCACTCGCTGCAGATGCAGCCTTGCACTGGGGGGGGCTTTGGAGAGAGCAGTGAGGAGAGGAGAGGCATAAGGAGGGAGTATCCAGGTCACTCCACTGAGAGTAAACAGAGTGTCACAGCCCTGGCGCACTCTGTCTCCTCACTGGATGGATGACTCAGAAGAGGAGAGCGAGAGAGAGCGAGATACTTGGCGGGAGAGGGGGATGGAGGGCAATTCCTCTCCACTCCCTAAACAATGCCATCTCAAGTCCCACAGCCCACATTCCCTTCTCTACTGGCCAGAAACATTGTACCCCAATGCCTTATACTGTACATTTCATCTACTCTTATCCAACCCAATGTTGCCCCATCTCTTTCCACTGCACAGGACCTCTCATGATAACTCCCTCGTGTCAGCTCCTAGCTAGCCATGAGTTCTGCAAAGTCAGTAACTACAATGTGATTGTCATAGAGCTTTTCGTGTCAATATGGCACCCATGAAAATGTGAATTCTCAAACAGAGTGTGCCAAATGTTCAATAGAGGATCCAGATATATTTTCGAACCTCGTTGGATTACAACAAAATTAAGTGTACTTGTATTACGTATTGGATCACAAAAAAATATAACTTTTACATTACTGTATAGTTTACCAATAAAATGGTCTGATGGTGATGTGGACATACTCAGTATTCATAACCCGAAAGAAAGAAATTCTCACTACAATACATTTTAATAGACAGTTAGCGAAAATAAATATGATCTTGCTACCATGGAAAGGAAAATACCTGTCTATTCATGGAAAAATCCCCTTGTGTCACGCCCTGACCTTAGAGAGCCTTTATATTTCTCTATTTGGTTAGGTCAGGGTGTGATTTGGGTGGGCATTCTAGTTTTCTATTTCTTTGTTGGCAGGGTATGGTTCCCAATCAGAGGCAGCTGTCTATCGTTATCTCTGATTGGGAATCATACTTAGGCAGCCTGTTTTCCACCCTAGTTTGTGGGATGTTGTTTTTGCACAGTTGCTGTCTGCCCTGCAGAGCTTTACGTTCGTTTTTTCCCCTTTGTTGTTTTTGGTGCTCATTCTAATAAAGTACGATGAACACTTTCCACGCTGCGCTTTGGTCTCATTCCGACGACGTACGTAACACCTTGATTAACTCTTTAGTCATATCACAGTTTTCCTGTTTGCTTATGGCCTACACCTAGCGACCTGTTTTTTTAAATTATATGAGCAAAAAATATTTCATTTTATTTGGAATGGCAAGCCAGACAAAATTAAATGGGCCTATTTATATAATGAATATGAAATTGGAGGGCAGAAATGATTACATATTAAAGCATTTAGACCTCTCACTAAAGGTTTCAGTCATACAAAATATATACTTTAATCCAATCTGGTTCTCGAGCAGATTCGTAAGAATATCTCACCCCATGTTGAAGAATGGCCTTTTCCCTTTTATTCAGACTACAACCTCTCACTTCGGTTATTTGAAAATGAAATAATCTTTAAAATATCACTATTTTTAAATCAAGATTATAGATTTTTTTTATAGCCATAGATTTTTTATTTATTTTTTAAAAAACAGACACTTCACAAGTCCTCAACTGGCAGCTTCATTAAATAGTACCCGCAAAACACCAGTCTCAACGTCAACAGTGAAGAGGCGACTCCGGGATGCTGGTCTTCTAGGCAGAGTTCCTCTGTCCAGTGTCTGTGTGCTTTTGCCCATCTTAATTTTTTTTTTTTATTGGCCAGTCTGAGATACGACTTCTTCTTTGCAACTCTGCCTAGAAGGCCAGCATCCCTGAGTCGCCTCTTCACTGTTGATGTTGAGACTGGTGTTTTTCGGGTACTATTTAATTAAGTGGCCAGTTGAGGACTTGTAAGGGGTCTGTTTCTCAAACTAGACACTCTAATGTACTTGTCCTCTTGCTCAGTTATGCACCGGGGCCTCCCACTCCTCTTTCTATTCTGGTTAGAGACAGTTTGCGCTGTTCTGTAAAGGGAGTAGTACAATATCTTCAGTTTCTTGGCAATTTCTCATATGGAATAGCCTTAATTTTTACATCATTTACAATGTCTACACTGTATTTCTGATCAATTTGATGTTATTTTAATGGACAAATGCTTTCTTTTATAAACAAGGACATTTTTAAGTAATCCCAAACCTTTAAACGGTAGTGTATATGCAAATTTATTTATGGGGATTGGAAATGATGCAGACAATTACAATGATGGAAGCTACAATCTATCTGCAATATTAAAGCTGATCTACACCACCAAAAAAGAAAACACGTTTTCAAAAGCTCTGCTCCTTTTAACACTTCCATCCCCCAAAGACCCACCCCATCCACAGTACCCCTCTCTTACCATAACAGTTGCGCCCGTCGCCCCTGTACCCAGTGGCACACTGGCACTGGTACTGCTGACCCTCTCCGGGCAGACATTGGGCGGTGGTGTCACAGTCATGGGTTCCTGAGTAG
Organism: Salvelinus sp. IW2-2015; assembly: GCF_002910315.2. Taxonomy (NCBI): domain Eukaryota; kingdom Metazoa; phylum Chordata; class Actinopteri; order Salmoniformes; family Salmonidae; genus Salvelinus; species Salvelinus sp. IW2-2015. The sequence continues at coordinate 532,530 of NW_019942528.1, read as the reverse complement.
CACGGGTTCACCTGGGCAGGGTCTGACGGTTCCACTGAGGAGACAAGGAGCACATCTTTCGTTACAAACCAAGACAAACCAAAACTAACATCTTTTGAAGCCTTAGCATGGCCTAGATTATGAAAAGATTATCTATAAGCAATAAGAGGTACTTACAGCTGGCGCTTTTCCACGTGGCCTCTATTGGATGGCGACTAATTGATTTGTGAAGCAACTATGAAGCCTTCAAGACTAAAAATGTTAGTTTAACGTGGGACACACATCAATGTATGTGATTCAAAGACTCCAATAAGTGCCTTACCCGTACCATTTGTTTGTGGTTAATACTGCTTGTTAAGAACAGAAAGGCCCGCACACTGAATATGCTTCCAATTTACCACCTTTAAATCACAACGTTTAGATCCATCTGGTCAAGCAGACCGAGTGATACCGTCTTCAAATATATACATATTTCACCCCACATGATCATTACGCACATGACGCATTGTTTGTGTAGATACAATACAATACACGTAGGCAGGGCTCTAAATTAAACAGTTGTGTTCCCAGCACTGGTGCTCCCAACTGAAAGTTAGGAGCACAACATAAAATCTAGGAGCACCAGAAGATATATATATTTTTTATTGATTGAGATAAAGCATATTGGGCCTATATGAATTCTAACTACTTTTGAAGCACATGTGCTCTAGAAACTAATATTTAACCATGTGAAGACATTTGTTTTTTATAAAAAGCTAAAATGTTGGTACAAAAACCTGTCATTGAAATTACAAAGTCATTTGTGGAATATTCGATTTCTGCATTGTGTAAATGCACTACCTATTGAGATGCAATACATTGAAAATGTACACTGTCTCTTTAAGAGCGTTCAAGTTTGAGTGATGACATGCAAAAGATCAGTCATCCATTCAACTGGTATAATAATTGCTCTTCTAAAGAAGCTATCCCTTTTCCTTTCTTTCTGTGCCCCCAAATGTTTAAATATACTGAAAAAGTAACCAGGATGTTAGCTAGCTAGCTAACTAGGTAACATGACTGAACAAGGTGTAAACAAATGCCCATGATTGGTTTTGGAATGACCCGGAACATTGTTTATGAACACGGCCTAAAAAACTAAAAAACGTTTTGGTCAACCAGCCACTGTGGCAGGTAGATCAAAAAATCTAACCAGCCACTCAATTTTTACCAGACAATAAATGTATTCGCCACTTTTTCACTATCAAAATCACACTTTTTTAATAAAAAAATAACAACATTGGATGTTCTTATTCCACAACAATGATTAAAACACACCAGGAAACCACTTTTGAGGTCTTGGGAAGAAAATATACAGTTGAAGTCGGAAGTTTACATACACCCTAGCCAAATACATTTAAACTCGGTTTTTCACAATTCCTGACAATTAAACCTAGTAAAAAAAAATTGGTCAGTTAGGCTCACCACTTTATTTTAAGAATATGAAATGTCAGAATAAAAGTTGAGAGTGATTTATTTCAGCTTTTATTTCTTTCATCACATTCCCAGTGGGTCAGAGGTTTACATACATTCAATTCGTATTTGGTAGCATTGCCTTTAAATTGTTTAACTTGGATCAAACGTTTCGGGTAGCCTTCCACAAGCTTCCCACAATAAGTTGGGTGAATTTGGGCCCATTCCTCCTGACAGAGCTGGTGTAACTGAGTCAGGTTTGCAGGCCTCCTTGCTTGCACATGCTTTTTCAGTTCTGCCCACACATTTTCTCTGGGATTGAGGTCAGGGCTTTGTGATGGCCACTCCAATACTTTGTTGTCATTAAGCCATTTTGCCACAACTTTGGAAGTATGCTTGGGGTCATTGTCCATTTTGAGACACATTTGCAACCAAGCTTTAACTTGATGACTGATGTCTTGAGATTTTGGTTGCTTCAATATATCCACCAAATTTTCCTCCCTCATGACGCCATCTATTTTGTGAAGTGCACCAGACCCTCCTGCAGCAAAGCACCCCCCACAACATGTTCTTCGGCTTGCAAGCCTCCCTCTTCTTCCTCCAAACATAACGATGGTCATTATGGCCAAACAGTTCTGTTTTTGTTTCATCAGACCAGAGGACATTTCGCCTAAAAGTATGATCTTTGTCCCCATGTGCAGTTGCAAAGCGTAGTCTGGCTTGTTTATGGCGGTTTTGGAGCAGTGGCTTCTTCCTTGCTGAGCGGCCTTTCAGGTTATGTCGATATAGGACTCGTTTAACTGTGGATATAGATACTTTTGTACCTGTTTTCTTCCAGCATCTTCACAAGGTCCTTTGCTGTTGTTCAGGGATTGATTTGCACTTTTCGCACCAAAGTACGTTCATCTCTAGGAGACAGAACGCGTCTCCTTCCTGAGCGGTATGATGGCTGGTCCCATGGTGTTTATACTTGCATACTATTGTTTGTACGCACCATTCTCTGGAAAGCCTAGACAATGTTGTGCGTGAAAAGCCCAGGAGGGCGGCCGTTTATGAGATACTGGATCCGGCGCGCCTGGCACCGACGATCACACCGCGTTAAAAAGTTGCATTCTAATGTTCAATCGAACAGTAACTGAATGCCTCGATGCCTGTCCGCCTCCTTTATATAGCAAGCCACAGCCATGTGACTCACTGTCTGTAGGAGCAATTCATTTTTGTGGACATGGTGGTGTACCTAATAAACTGTCCGGTGAGTTTATATATCATATATGAAGATTGAAATCCGGGAGTTGTGTCTTTAATCTATCCAATGGTGAATGGCAAGTCGACTCGATTCCCTGGAAACCAGGCAGAAACAAAAGCATTCCTGGCCTAATTTGTACGACCTCATGTACAATTATCCATGTAAGACAAGACACATTCACACACAGCCATGGACCACATGGCAGACAAGGCAAATAAATACCAGACTACCACAGAGAGAGAGAGAGAGAGAGTGAGGAGACAAAACACAGAACCGAGAGAGAGAGAGAGAGAGAGAGAGAGAGAGAAGAAGAAGAGACGAGAGAGAGAGAGAGAGAGAGAGAGAGAGAGAGAGAGAGAGAGAGAGAGGAGAGAGAGAGAGAGAGAGAGAGAAGAGAGAGAGAGAGAGAGAGAGAGAGGAGAGAGGAGAGAGAGGAAGAGAGAGAGAGAGAGAGAGAGAGAGAGAGAGAGAGAGGAGAGAGAGAGAGGGCGAGAGAGAGAAGATGAGAGAGAGAGAGAGAGAGGAGAGAGAGAGAGAGCTGGAATGTAGTAAACCGGATGAGTGAGGCAGGGTCCCCCCCCCCCAAAAAAGAGAGAGAGAGACTGCGTGAGAGAGACAGAGACAAAACACTGAGAGAAAGAGAGAGATGGATGAGTAACCGGATGAGTGCAGGCCAGGGTTTCCCCAAAACCACAGATGACTCACAATCAACATTATATAGTCACAGAACACAGACAAATCGAGTTGGAAATAGGAACGTGTATGGGAAGAATTTTGAACTGTCCAAATCGTATAGCCAATAACCATAGTCTTTACATGATTAAACCCACCAGTATTGGATGTGACTATAAGAAATATGGAGGGTTGACATGGTATGATGATTCAGTGTATGTATACTGTGTTATGGTTGGAGTATGATGGCGTAAAGGAGATGGTTCCGTGAACCACACTCGCATGATGAGTTACCTGAGTTAAGGCTGCAGTTCAGCGGGCTAACGCAATGATATGGTGAGCAGGAGACCCGGGAGACCCAGTCAGTCACAATGGTTTCACATCAAACCGATGAGTGGTGAGTGTTCTACCATAAAATGGCTTCCGAGCAACAGTATGGGGTGATGTGTACAATGTGAAAGCCCAATATAACAATTCCATTTGAAAACAACTTTTACTGTAGCTGCATTGGCTAACTGTGCCGATACTGGAGGCAAAGGATTTGAACACAGCTGGTGCTCCGCCACAGCCGCTCTGGGCGACCTTGAGGGTCAAAGCACTTGACCTGGCTCGCATGACACGCTTAAAATGGCAGTAAAACACAACAAAAGACATCCCTCACTCTCTTCTCAGTGTTTACGAGAAGGGGGGGTCCCTTGAACAAGTATCGTAAAAACACGCTAGGGGGGGTTAACTACACTCGTTCTCTCTGATCTTCTGTTTTAAAGGGAGAAGACGGGACCCCATTGTGTTCAAAATAAGAGACTCTCCTGGGAAAGAGTCAAAGGGGCCCCAGTATAATACTGTTTTTCAAGGGACGACAAGAGGGAAGAACACTCGACCACCGTTTTCTGTACTGTCCTCTTTCCCTTCACTCCCCCCACTCTTCCCTCTTTACTGTCTCTTCGTAGTTTGTGCATATATTATGACAGCATTTTGTGACGTTTTTGTTCGGGCACACACAAAAAATTCTGCCGGCAAGCCGAAGTCTGAGCCCCTTCATCAGTGATTGGTCAACAGTAGGGATTCTTCAATAAAGTCTTTGTTGTCATTCGAGAGTTGACTCGTTTTCACATTCTCTCAATGAGAAATACTGCAGCAAACATCTTAATCAGATGAAAAATTGCGCGTCTAAGATCTCCTCGGCAAAAACGTCAAAATTAATGACAAACTCATTCGGTTTGGCTAACCCTTGCAGTTAAAACTGCAGTAAAAGTGCAGTAACTGCAGTAGACTGTGGTATTGTGGACGCAGTAATTGCAGAATAACTGCAGTGTACAGAATTACTACAGACCCGGGTTCATTCCCGGGCTGTGCCACAACCGGCCGGGAATGAGAGTCCCATAGGAAGGCGCACACTTGGCCCAGCGTCATCCGGGTTAGGGGAGGGTTTGGCCAGGGGGGGGCTTTACTTGGCTCATCGCGCTCTGGTGACACCTTGTGGTGGGCCAGGTTCAAGCGTGCTGACCCCGTCCGCCAGTTGAAATGTGTTTCCTCCGACACCCTGGTGCGACTGGCTTCCGGGTTAAGCATGCCGGGTGTTAAGGAGCGCGGTTAGATGGGTCATGTTTCGGAGGACGCATAACTCCACCTTTGCCTCTCCTGAGCACGTTGGGAAGTCGCAGTGATGAGACAAGATCGAAATTGGGGAGAAAAAGGGTCAAATACAACAACAAAAAATATGTATACAAAAAAATTWCTTATTTTGGACGCAGTATTTGCAGCGTACTGCAGTTATACTGCACTCTGACTGCAATCTTTTTTCGTAAGGGAGGCGCCAGCTGAACAGAAGCATGCTGATGCCTTTATTTCTCTTTCCCGCTCTTTCTCTGTCCTCTCCTTCTCATTTAACTTTTTTCTTCTCCTTAGTCCTCTTCACTTGCTCTTCTTCCCTCTTTCCGTGCCCCTCATTCTGCCTCTCTCGCTCTCTCTCCTCAATTCTCAGAGACTCTTCCTTCCTTCCCACCCTCTCTCCTTCCATCCCTACTTCCAGTCACATTAAAGGCCCAGTTTAATCATAAACGTGATTTCCTGTGTTATATATATATATACACTGCTCAAAAAAATAAAGGGAACACTTAAACAACACAATGTAACTCCAAGTCAATCACACTGCTGTGAAATCAAACTATCCACTTAGGAAGCAACACTGATTGACAATAAATTTCACATGCTGTTGTGCAAATGGAATAGACAAAAGGTGGAAATTATAGGCAATTAGCAAGACACCCCCAATAAAGGAGTGGTTCTGCAGGTGGTGAACACAGACCACTTCTCATTTCCTATGCTTCCTGGCTGATGTTTTGGTCACTTTTGAATGCTGGCGGTGCTTTCACTCTAGTGGTAGCATGAGACGGAGTCTACAACCCACACACAAGTGGTTCAGGTGTGCAGCTCATGCCAGGATGGCACATCAATGCGAGCTGTGGCAAGAAGGTTTGCTGTGTCTGTCAGCGTAGTGTCCAGAGCATGGAGGCGCTACTAGGCAGACAGGCCAGTAAATCCAGGAGACGTGGAGGGAGGCCGTAGAGGGCAAACAACCCAGCAGCAGGACGCTACCTCCGCTTGTGCGGAGGAGTAGGAGGAGCAACTGCAGAGCCTGCAAAATGACCTCCAGCAGGCCACAAATGTGCATGGTGTCTGCTCAAACGGTTTCGAAACAGCCCAGAGGGTGGTAATTGGAAGGCCCGTAACGTCCACAGGTGGGGGTTTGTGCTTACAGCCTCACACGTGCAGGAACTGTTTGGGCATTTTGCCAAGATGACAACCCAGATTGGAAACTTCGCATGGCGCCCTGTGCTCTTCACAGATGAAAGCAGTTCACACTGAGCAACATGAGCAATGTGACAGACTGACAGATGTCTTGGAGACCGCGGCCGTGTGATGAACGTTTGCTGTCTGCAAACATCCTCCAGCATGACCGATCTTCTCT